>NC_058083.1:530825376-530946266 GCF_014858855.1 Bufo gargarizans | reverse complement strand
GCCTCGGCCTCTTCCTCCGCCTCTGGAGGAACGTTGGCACCTGCCGCCCAGCAAACAGGGGATGTACCACCAACACCACCACCACCACCTCCGTCACCAAGCGTCTCAACCATGTCACACGCCAGCGTTCAGCTCTCCATCTCACAAACATTTGATAGAAAGCGTAAATTCCCACCTAGCCACCCTCGATCCCTGGCCCTGAATGCCAGCATTTCTAAACTACTGGCCTATGAAATGCTGTCATTTAGGCTGGTGGACACAGACAGCTTCAAACAGCTCATGTCGCTTGCTGTCCCACAGTATGTTGTTCCCAGCCGGCACTACTTCTCCAAGAGAGCCGTGCCTTCCCTGCACAACCAAGTATCCGATAAAATCAAGTGTGCACTGCGCAACGCCATCTGTAGCAAGGTCCACCTAACCACAGATACGTGGACCAGTAAGCACGGCCAGGGACGCTATATCTCCCTAACTGCACACTGGGTAAATGTAGTGGCAGCTGGGCCCCAGGCGGAGAGCTGTTTGGCGCACGTCCTTCCGCCGCCAAGGATCGCAGGGCAACATTCTTTGCCTCCTGTTGCCACCTCCTCCTTCTCGGCTTCCTCCTCCTCTTCTTCCACCTGCTCATCCAGTCAGCCACACACCTTCACCACCAACTTCAGCACAGCCCGGGGTAAACGTCAGCAGGCCATTCTGAAACTCATATGTTTGGGGGACAGGCCCCACACCGCACAGGAGTTGTGGCGGGGTATAGAACAACAGACCGACGAGTGGTTGCTGCCGGTGAGCCTCAAGCCCGGCCTGGTGGTGTGTGATAATGGGCGAAATCTCGTTGCAGCTCTGGGACTAGCCAATTTGACGCACATCCCTTGCTTGGCGCATGTGCTGAATTTGGTGGTGCAGAAGTTCATTCACAACTACCCCGACATGTCAGAGCTGCTGCATAAAGTGCGGGCCGTCTGTTCGCGCTTCCGGCGTTCACATCCTGCTGCTGCTCGCCTGTCTGCGCTACAGCGTAACTTCGGCCTTCCCGCTCACCGCCTCATATGCGACGTGCCCACCAGGTGGAACTCCACCTTGCACATGCTGGACAGACTGTGCGAGCAGCAGCAGGCCATAGTGGAGTTTCAGCTGCAGCACGCACGGGTCAGTCGCACTACAGAACAGCACCACTTCACCACCAATGACTGGGCCTCCATGCGAGACCTGTGTGCCCTGTTGCGCTGTTTCGAGTACTCCACCAACATGGCCAGTGGCGATGACACCGTTATCAGCGTTACAATACCACTTCTATGTCTCCTTGAGAAAACACTTAGGGCGATGATGGAAGAGGAGGTGGCCCAGGAGGAGGAGGAGGAGGAGGAGGAAGAGGGGTCATTTTTAGCACTTTCAGGCCAGTCTCTTCGAAGTGACTCAGAGGGAGGTTTTTGGCAACAGCAGAGGCCAGGTACAAATGTGGCCAGCCAGGGCCCACTACTGGAGGACGAGGAGGACGAGGATGAGGAGGAGGTGGAGGAGGATGAGGATGAAGCATGGTCACAGCGGGGTGGCACCCAACGCAGCTCGGGTCCATCACTGGTGCGTGGCTGGGGGGAAAGGCAGGACGATGACGATACGCCTCCCACAGAGGACAGCTTGTCCTTATCCCTGGGCAGCCTGGCACACATGAGCGACTACATGCTGCAGTGCCTGCGCAACGACAGCAGAGTTGCCCACATTTTAACCTGTGCGGACTACTGGGTTGCCACCCTGCTGGATCCACGCTACAAAGACAATGTGCCCACCTTACTTCCTGCACTGGAGCGTGATAGGAAGATGCGCGAGTACAAGCGCACGTTGGTAGACACGCTACTGAGAGCATTCCCAAATGTCACAGGGGAACAAGTGGAAGCCCAAGGCCAAGGCAGAGGAGGAGCAAGAGGTCGCCAAGGCAGCTGTGTCACGGCCAGCTCCTCTGAGGGCAGGGTTAGCATGGCAGAGATGTGGAAAACTTTTGTCAACACGCCACAGCTAACTGCACCACCACCTGATACGCAACGTGTTAGCAGGAGGCAACATTTCACTAACATGGTGGAACAGTACGTGTGCACACCCCTCCACGTACTGACTGATGGTTCGGCCCCATTCAACTTCTGGGTCTCTAAATTGTCCACGTGGCCAGAGCTAGCCTTTTATGCCTTGGAGGTGCTGGCCTGCCCGGCAGCCAGCGTTTTGTCTGAACGTGTATTCAGCACGGCAGGGGGCGTCATTACAGACAAACGCAGCCGCCTGTCTACAGCCAATGTGGACAAGCTGACGTTCATAAAAATGAACCAGGCATGGATCCCACAGGACCTGTCCGTCCCTTGTCCAGATTAGACATTAACTACCTCCCCATAACCATATATTATTGGACTCCAGGGCACTTCCTCATTCAATCCTATTTTTATTTTCATTTTACCATTATATTGCGAGGCTACCCAAAGTTGAATGAACCTCTCCTCTGCCTGTGTGCTAGGCCTAAATATATGCCAATGGACTGTTGCAGTGGTGGGTGACGTGAAGCCTCATTCTCTGCTATGACATGCAGACTGATTCTCTGCTGACATGAAGCCAGATCCTCTGTTACGGGAGCTCTCTCCTCTGCCTGGGTGCTGGGCCTAAATTTATGACAATTGACTGTTGCAGTGGTGGGTGACGTGAAGCCTGATTCTCTGCTATGATATGAAGACTGATTCTCTGCTGACATGAAGCCAGATTGTCTGTTACGGGACCTTTCTCCTCTGCCTGGGTTCTGGGCCTAAATTTATGAAAATTGACTGTTGCAGTGGTGGGTGACGTGAAGCCTGATTCTCTGCTATGATATGAAGACTGATTCTCTGCTGACATGAAGCCAGATTCTCTGTTACGGGACCTCTCTCCTCTGCCTGGGTGCTGGGCCTAAATTTATGACAATGGACTGTTGCAGTGGTGGCTGACGTGAAGCCTGATTCTCTGCTATGACATGCAGACTGATTCTCTGCTGTCATGAAGCCAGATTGTCTGTTACGGGACCTCTCTGCTCTGCCTGTGTGCTAGGCCTAAATATATGCCAATGGACTGTTGCAGTGGTGGCTGACGTGAAGCCTCATTCTCTGCTATGACATGCAGACTAATTCTCTGCTGACATGAAGCCAGATTGTCTGTTACGGGACCTCTCTCCTCTGCCTGGGTGCTGGGCCTAAATTTATGACAATGGACTGTTGCAGTGGTGGCTGACGTGAAGCCTGATTCTCTGCTATGACATGCAGACTAATTCTCTGCTGACATGAAGCCAGATTGTCTGTTACGGGACCTCTCTCCTCTGCCTGGGTGCTGGGCCTAAATATATGCCAATGGACTGTTGCAGTGGTGGCTGACGTGAAGCCTCATTCTCTGCTATGACATGCAGACTAATTCTCTGCTGTCATGAAGCCAGATTGTCTGTTACGGGACCTCTCTGCTCTGCCTGTGTGCTAGGCCTAAATATATGCCAATGGACTGTTGCAGTGGTGGGTGACGTGAAGCCTCATTCTCTGCTATGACATGCAGACTGATTCTCTGCTGACATGAAGCCAGATTGTCTGTTACGGGACCTCTCTGCTCTGCCTGTGTGCTAGGCCTAAATATATGCCAATGGACTGTTGCAGTGGTGGGTGACGTGAAGCCTCATTCTCTGCTATGACATGCAGACTGATTCTCTGCTGACATGAAGCCAGATTCTCTGTTACGGGACCTCTCTCCTCTGCCTGTGTGTGTGCTGGGCCTAAATATATGCCAATGGACTGTTGCAGTGGTGGCTGACGTGAAGCCTCATTCTCTGCTATGACATGCAGACTAATTCTCTGCTGACATGAAGACAGATTCTCTGTTACGGGACCTCCCTCCTCTGCCTGGGTGCTGGGCCTAAATATATGCCAATGGACTGTTGCAGTGGTGGCTGACGTGAAGCCTCATTCTCTGCTATGACATGCAGACTGATTCTCTGCTGACATGAAGCCAGATTCTCTGTTACGGGACCTCTCTCCTCTGCCTGTGTGTGTGCTGGGCCTAAATATATGCCAATGGACTGTTGCAGTGGTGGCTGACGTGAAGCCTCATTCTCTGCTATGACATGCAGACTGATTCTCTGCTGACATGAAGCCAGATTCTCTGTTACGGGACCTCTCTCCTCTGCCTGTGTGTGTGCTGGGCCTAAATATATGCCAATGGACTGTTGCAGTGGTGGCTGACGTGAAGCCTCATTCTCTGCTATGACATGCAGACTAATTCTCTGCTGACATGAAGACAGATTCTCTGTTACGGGACCTCCCTCCTCTGCCTGGGTGCTGGGCCTAAATATATGCCAATGGACTGTTGCAGTGGTGGCTGACGTGAAGCCTCATTCTCTGCTATGACATGCAGACTAATTCTCTGCTGACATGAAGACAGATTCTCTGTTACGGGACCTCTCTCCTCTGCCTGGGTGCCGGGGCCTAAATATCTGAGAATGGACTGTTCCAGTGGTGGGTGACGGGAAGCCAGATTCTCTGCTATGGAACCTCTCTCCAATTGATTTTGGTTAATTTTTATTTATTTAATTTTTATTTTAATTCATTTCCCTATCCACATTTGTTTGCAGGGGATTTACCTACATGTTGCTGCCTTTTGCAGCCCTCTAGCTCTTTCCTGGGCTGTTTTACAGCCTTTTTAGTGCCGAAAAGTTCGGGTCCCCATTGACTTCAATGGGGTTCGGGTTCGGGACGAAGTTCGGATCGGGTTCGGATCCCGAACCCGAACATTTCCGGGATGTTCGGCCGAACTTCTCGAACCCGAACATCCAGGTGTTCGCTCAACTCTAGTGGTGATATCTGATCTATCCTCTGACCTAGAGGTGAAGGTGTTAAAGGCCCAGGGAGACGCACTGGATTCTTGGCCCTCCGGGAAACTGTTTGCGCCTTCGGAATTGCGTCATAAGGTGTTTGAGGAACATCACAGTATGGTTCTTACAGGACATCCTGGGAGTAGATCCCCTGCCGACCTCATCTCTCGTAGATTCTGGCGGCCGGGGTTGCGTAAGTGTGTTGAGGACAATGTGTCAGCCTGTAGCACCTGTGCATGTGCTAAGGTGACACATACGCGACCTTCCGGATCTCTACTTCCATTGCCCATTTTTATCACTGATCTACCTAATTCTTCAGGAAAGACAGTTATTCTGGTGGTATTTGATCGCTTTAGTAAAATGGCGCACTTTATAGCATTGCCGGGGGCGTACCTAATGCTAAAACACTTGCATAAGTGTTTGTTGACAACATTGTCAAACTTCATGGCATTCCCTCTGACATGGTCTCGGATCAGGGGACTCAGTTTGTTTCCAGATTTTGGAAGGCGTTCTGTACTAGACTGCAGGTACAACTATCCTTTTCTTCAGCTTTTCATCCTCAGTCGAACGGACAGTCTGAGCGCACTAATCAGAATCTGGAGACTTACTTGAGATGTTTTGTCTCTGAGAACCAGGAGGAGTGGTCTTTGTTTTTGTCTTTGGCAGAGTTTGCAATAAATAATCGTAGACAGGAATCCACTGGGAAGTCACAGTTTTTTGGGGCTTATGGGTTTTACCTGCAGTTTGGCACATTTTCTGGTTCAGATACTTCCGGTATCTATTTGGCGGAAAATTATAACTTGATGAATGTGGGCAACAAGTATAAACGTGTGGCTGACAGGAAATGTATGAATGGTCCGGACCTAAGAGTGGGTAATTCTGTGTGGCTGTCCACAAGAAACATTAAGTTGAAGATACCTTCTTGGAAGTTGGGGCCAAGGGTTATTGGTCCATATAAGATCACTGCCATTATTAATCCTGGAGTTTTTCATCATGAACTTCCTCAGGCTCTAAAAATTCATAATGTGTTTCAGAAATCTTTGTTCAAGAGATATGTTGAACCTTTGAAGCCGTCTTCCTTGCCACCCGGTCCGGTCATGGTGGATGGGTAATCTGTAATTTTAGATCGCCAAGATAATTTACTCTCAAGTTCTCCGTAGATCTCTCTTTAGTATCTTGTTCACTGGAAGAGTTATGGACCAGATGAGAGAATGTGGGTAACGGCATCTGACGTGAATGCCAGTCATTTGGTGAAAGCTTTTCACAGGTCTCACCCACATATAAAAGAGGGACATTTAATTCCCATCTGACTCTTGGAGGGGTGAGACAAGAGTCAGAGAATGTGCATTTGTCTTTGACTGGTAGTACCTGATTTCTCCTGACTGCTGAGGTGGCGCTAGAGTCCAAGACTGTGGGGATTGAGGTGTTTATCATTAACGGGGCCAGGGTGAACCTGATTCATGCTCAGTTCGTCTGTATGCACGGGTTGTCACCAAGTATATTTGAGAAAAACATTCCCGTTTTTGCTATTGATTCTGCACCTATAACTTGTGAATTACATTTTTCATTACCTTGTGGGGAGATTTGTTGTTGTGTATTTGGATGCCATTCTAATTTATTCTCCAGACATGGAGACTCATCAGGATCACGTTAGACAGGTGTTACAGATCCTAAGAGATAATAAATTGTATGCAAAACTAGGGAAGTGTGTTTTTGCTCTACACAAGGTGCAGTTTTTGGGCTACCTGTTGTCATCTTCAGGTTTTCAAATAAATCCGGATAAAGTCCGTGCTGTATTGGACTGGGATCGACCCGAAAATCTGAAGTCTCTTATGCCGTTTTTGGGGTTCACCAATTATTACCGAAAATGTTTTCAGAACTATTCGACAATAGTAAAACCCTTAACTGACATGACTAAGAAAGGGACGGATGTCTTGGTGTGGTCTGATTCAGCATTGCGAGCCTTTTCTGCCATTAATGAGTGCTTCTCTTCTGCCCCTATATTGGTGCAACTGGATGTATCACAACCTTTCATTGTGTAAGTGGACGCGTCCGAGGTGGGGATATGAGCAGTCTAATCGCAGGGCCCGTCACCTGGTAAATGGTGTCCATGTGCATTTTTCTCTAAACAACTTTCTTCTTCAGATCTCCGTAGATCTCTTCAGTATCTTGTTCACTGGAAGGGTTATGGACCAGAGGAGAGAATGTGGGTAACGGCATCTGACGTGAACGCCAGTCATTTGGTGAAAGCTTTTCACAGGTCTCACCCAGATAAGGTCGGTCCTGGGTCCTCGGAGGCGACCTGTAGAAGGAGCTGTACTGTCACGGACGTACCAAGACATACGGACGTCCTGGCGACAGTGAGTGGCAGGAGATCGGTGAGACTGGCAACACGTGGTTTGATCCGACAGGTTTTCCTTGTGGATTAATAGGTAGCTGTGTTGTTTCTGGTAACGGACACATCCCTTGCCTCAGGTGTTACTAAGGTGGTAATTTAACCTTCCTTATTTATAGTTGTTTCTCCCACAGTGCTGTGCGCTTTATAGCTTCTGTGCCTGTGGATAATTTGTGGTTGGATCTCGGCTGAGTTCCTGGTGCTTCCATTGCTTCTTTGAAGTTAAGTCTTTCCTTTCCCTTTTGTATTTAGTTTGGGTTCTGCGTGTTGCATTTCCCTATTGTTTGTATTAGGTCTGAGGGAGACTCCTGTTCGTCCTTCCTTTTGGAGGAACAGGAAGTCTTGTCCCTTCCATTAGTACAAGGGTCCTATTGAGCTTTATAGGACTCTAGGTATTCGTGCGTATGAACACATCTACCTCTGGAGTCTGTTCCTACTGGTAGTCAGTCAGGATTTTGTTAAGGGTTTTCACAAGGAGGTGTCCATCTTTCTTCCCTAGTTCTCAGGCCTGATTCCCTGTTCCCCCATTCCCTCTTATGCTCGGTGTGGTGCTTCCCTCCCACACCAAAGAATGACAGCAGGAAAGCTTGTCCAGGGCAAACTCGACGCATTGCAGCCACAATTCAAGTTTGGCTGCCCAGTAGTCCAGGGGATCTTGGATCTGGGGTGACAGGGTGCACTCCAAGTATGCCACCACCTGCTGGTTCAGGTTCTACTCCATGTCCTGCTGCTGCTATTACTGGATGGTTTCTTCAGTAGGTGTGTGAAGAGAAGTGCTCATTAGAGACTCCAGACTTAAGTTGCTGCTGATGGAGCTGGTGCTGCTCCTGCATCCTAATCCAGCATCCATGGATGTGGCATGTAAGCGCAGAGGATCAGATCTTCGTGAGGATGGGTGATGGCGCACATAGTCGGCGCTGCCGTGCACTTTGGCAGACACAGACAGGCTCAAGGACTGACCCACCTTTTATTCAACATATGTGTTCAGGGCTGGTACAGCCTTTTTGGAGAAGTAATGACGGCTTTGGACTCTCCAAGTTCAGCTCACCACAAGCCATGAGTTATCTGAAAGGTGCAGAGTCGGCCACATGGAAAGGTAGGGACTGCAGTACCAGCAACCTGGCCAGGGGCACGTTCTGCTTCTGCGCTGTTGAATGAGTACTGTGATGGATTGCTGGCGAAATGCTTGATGAGGAGGAGGAGGAGCATCAGGACCAGTAGATGATGGGAAGGAAACACAGCTCCCTTCTGCTGAGGTGATGGAGCTTTGACTGCTAAAGAAGGGGTACAGGCCGCTGGGAGATGCATCAGGCTGTACCACTACATTAGCGCCATGGTTTTCCCAGGCCACTAATAGTGATGCTCCATGTGTTGATGCAGGGCTGTGGGTCACTTCACCTTCTGCCCATATATCCTACATATGGCCACGCTGACATCCTCCGGCGATTTGATGAAAAATTCCCGCACCTCTGAGTATGGCAATTTATCCCCACCACTCCGTGCTGACTGCCTGCTGCTGCCTCTATGAGCCCGTGCGCCGCTAGGTGGTAGGCTCCAGAGTAGCAGTCGGTCTACCCCAGGAACATTTGGCTCCAGATCTCACACTGCTTCCACCCTGCTGGCTCAGCGGAACGCTGCCACACTGCTGCTGTCCCACGCGCAAGCTGCCACCCTCACCATCTGATGATGATGATGATGAAGCCCCCTCTTCACCCAACTCCCACATGTGATTGGCTACATCATCATCCACTACTGTCTGCTCTTCACTTATGTCACCCTCACCAGTATCATGGCCACATCCCTGACTGTTCGCAACACCTGCTCCCACGGGACTTTCATCGATGTTACTTAAACGTTACAGGAGAAAGCAGCATATCTCTCCTCCAAATTTGCACTGGGCGGTAGCTGCTCACTGTCCTCAATAAGCTTGTTTTCGCTGAAAAGCGGAGCAGGGCCGACGGCATACAGTACATCCTGAGCAGAAGGGGCAGAAAAAGAAAAAGGCAGGTTCAGGACAGGTAGGGACACAAAGCTTGTTCTAGGCCATGACAGCAAAGTGTGGTGTCAGAGGAACCTACTGACTCCTGGCTAGGGGTGTCTGATGTCAGTTGAGATGATGTTGACCGAGTCAACCGTTCAAGGACAGATGGCTTGTTGGTCAAAAAACAACCGCTAGCTGAAACTGGCAGCTCTTGCCTGTCGCTGCTACCAATCCCCTTTCTTCTGCTGCTACTTCCGCTCCAGAAACATTTTTGCCACTTCCAGTTCCCTTGGAAGGCCCTGGCACCTGTCTATTGGACATACTGTACTGTAATAGTAACTATATATGTAAAATAAGTTATCTAATGTCAATGTGGACACCCAATAACAGTTATATTACACAGCTTATTCCCCCCCAATTTGAGAAGTAAGGAGTAACAGAATTGCTTATCTATTAAACAAGGTATTTTTCTATTAGATTGCTCTGTGCAGGGATTGATGCAAACAGCGCTGTCTCCTGTTTACACAAAGCCTACACTGTCCCTATGATCTCCCTACAGTGTGCAAAAACCTTCCCTGCATTGTCCCTGCAGCCTCCCTATGCTCTCCCTACAAGTGAAAAATCTCCCTACAATCTCCTTACACTGTTCCTGCAGTCCTCCTATCCAAGATTCTACAATTTAGGCTTTGTTAAACACTGTCCCTTGCACTTGCCATATATCTCCCTATGCTCAGTTCACTGTAAAATGGCTGAGACCGGGCGGGATTAGGATTTTTATATGGCTGTGACATCATAGGGGATGGCCATCTGCTCATTGGCTGGATGCACTGTATTATGGGTGATCTCTGGTTTCCAGGCATCTTACTTTCGCTTTGTAAAACATATCATCGCCATTTTAGGAAATAATCGATTCTTTTCCATGAAGCGCTAGGAAATTTAAATTAGTTACAAATTAAATTATTCCTAAACTTTGGAGTGATTTCCACTATGGATGCTTTAATTTTCTCAACACTAGTGCAGGACCTTGTTGCGAAGTATATGAAGAACCAGAGACATGAGTAGTAAGATGTGAAGAGGAACTAATAACCGTGTACCCCACCACACCAAAACCAGAACTGCAGTCCATGATCATTTGAACATCTATTTGGACAAATTTTGTGTTGGGAAGGAACTAAATTTGGAAATAGACCAAGAGATTTCATTAGCATATGACACTCCAGATGTATATAAGACTAAGCAGACCAACAGTTATTACCAGTGTTCATCACAACTCTACAGGTCCAGAGAGGAGCTGACCAAGAGTTACTATCAGTGTTCACCACCACTCTACAGGTCTAAGGATGAGCTGGTGAGGAGTTATTACCAGTGTTCACCACCACTCCATGGGTCCAAGGATAAGGTCATGAAGAGTTATTGCTAGTGTTCAAAACTACTTTATAAGTCCTGGGATGAGCTGCCCAAGAGTTACTATCAGTGTTCACCACGACTTTACCGGGCCACAGATAAGCTACTAAAGAGTTATTACCTGTGTTGGCCACCACTACACAAGTCCAGGGATGAGATAACAAAACGTTATTATCAGTTTTCACAACAACTCCACAAATCCAGGCATGAGCGGCTAAGAGCCATCACTGGTGTTTACCACCACTCTACAGATCGAAGGATGAGATGGTGAAGAGTTACTACCAACGTTCACCAGCACACTGTGGATCCAGAGATGAGCTGGTCAAGAGTTATCACCAGTTTTCACCACCACTTTATGGGTCCAGGGAGAAGCTGATAAAGAGTTATTCCCAGTGTTCACCACCGCTCTGCAGATCCAGGGATGAGCTGGTCAAGAATTATATACAGTGTTAACCTCTATTCCACAGGTCCAAGGATGAGCTGGTGGAGAGTTTATACCAATATTCACCACTACTTAACAGGTCCAGGGATGAGCTGGTGAAGAATTATCACCAGTGTTCACCACTACTTCACGGATCCAAGGATGAGCAGGTGAAGAGTTACTACCAGTGTTCAATTCATGGGTTCAGGGATGAGCTGATGAGAAGTTATTATCAGTGTTCACCACCACTCTACAAATCCAGGCATGAGCTACCTGTGTAAAAGAAAACACTCCACAAGTCCATGGATTAGCTGGCTAAGAGTTAGTACCATGTGTGGCAAAACCAACCTCGCCACAGTGTTTTGGAGGGGGCTGTTTACCAGCCTCCTGCCCTGGGATTATGGTCCCTTAAGTTATTGGGTCTTAAGGCTGGAGCTGGGAGGATATTGTTGATGTTTACTGGGAAGAACCCCAGGTGGCCGGTGGAGATGGGACCGAGGTCTCTCCACCGGTCCTGCAGGGAATTGGGAGCCTAGTCTCCATTCCCCAGCGGCAGGCTGAGTTACAGGGGGCAGAGGTAGTTGTTCCTGCCCCCCTGCAGCAGCATGATTTTTTGGAAATTGGGAGCCGAGTCTCCATCCCCCAGCAGCAGCATGATTTTTGGGGAATTGGGAGCCTAGTCTCCATTCCCCAGCGGCAGTGTGAAGTGCAGGGAGGGGAGAGCAGCGGCCTCCCTCCCCAGCGGCAGGCTGAGTTACAGGGGGCAGAGGTAGTTGTTCCTGCCCCCCAGCAGCAGAGTGATGTGCCGGGAAGGCAATGTGAAATGCAGGGAGAGGAGAGCAACGTCCTCCCTCCCCAGCGGCAGGCTGAGTTACAGGGGGCAGAGGTAGTTGTTCCTGCCCCCCTGCAGCAGCATGATTTTTTGGAAATTGGGAGCCGAGTCTCCATTTCCCAGCGGCAGACGGAGTTACAGGGGGCAGAGACAGTCGGTCCTGTCCCCCAGCGGCAGAGTGTCCTACAGGGAATAGAGAGCCCAGTCTCCTTTCCCCAGCAGCAGGACACTGTATTGGGAGCGGAGGCGGTCGGTCGCCCTCCCCAGCGGCTGGAAGTATGTATGGGAGAGGAGCTCGTTACCCCCTCTCCCCAGCGGCAGCTTAACGCACCAGGGGGAGACCGTGGTCTCTGCACTTACAGCACAGGGGGTAGGGACAGTTGTTCCTGTCCCCCAGCAACAGGGCAGTTTAGCCAAAGGGGAGACAGTCGGTTTCCCCCTCCAACAACCAGACTCCAACCAGGCTTCTTCCGTGGTAACGCTGGCACCAGGGCAGAGTACCGCTGATCCCTGCCCACAAAGCAACCTCCACTCCAAGCCAGGGAGCAACTCAGAGACCAGGAGTACCAGCTACAAATATAATCTTGGTGGATTCACTGGACAGAGACAGACTACGAAATTCAGCAGGTCCAGTATTGGGTTGTGGGTGGGCTGCCAGACTAACTCAGGTACCGACCGGCGTGAGGTCAGGTATCTGGTTAGTCTTCCCTGGGGGGGGGGGGGGAGATGTGTGGCAAAACCAACCTCGCCACGGTGTTTTGGAGGGGGCTGTTTACCAGCCTCCTGCCCTGGGATTATGATCCCTTAAGTTATTGGGTCTTAAGGCACTTGGGACGGAGCCCTCTGTCCCTGGATTGCATCATTTGCCTTACTTGCTTGGATGGAGCACATGGTGAGAACAATAGATAGCGGCCATTGTAGCTCACAGACACTGTTCTGACTTTCCACACGGGGCTATCTTGCCTGTATTTGGTGCACAGAGACATCATTCAGTAGTTTGAAACTACCAAACAGGGGACACATTTATTAGTGACTATTTTTGGTATAACTTGTATATTTTCAGTGTAACTGTATCTTCCAAACTACTGAACGGATGTGGGTGAATTTTGGACATGTGGTTCACCCAGATCCCCCGGTTCCGAGGATATATTGGTTATGGGGTTATTGCATGTTTTGGGGTTCCTGTGATATGTTTTATAAAATTGTATGTTATGTGAGGGCACCCAGATAGCTAATATTATTGTATTTGTGTATTCTGAGTGCCATTCACCTAATGATATGCACTCAGACTTGAGCTATCTGGGGATATGTTAAATGTCTGTGTTTGCTGTGGGGGTGTGCCATTGTGTGTTTGGGTGGTGATTCCTGTCCTGTTGTCTCCACATGTGTATTGGCGATCTCCCCTTTGTCCTGAGAGATAATTGGATTGCCTTCGGTCGTCTCCGGGACAGAGGGGAGGAAACCATGATGCATTGTGGGGATATGTTGTATCTGTTCTGTATTTGCAAAACGGTAATAAAAACCAGGCTGGGTGTGCCAGCACGTCAGATCACTGCTTGACCCTCAACACAGAGCCTTGTCTCGTTATTGGGGGGATTCCCTATATGCTGTTAGAGACTGATTGCCAGGAGTGTAAGCTGACTGATACGCTTTTCCTGTTCGTCTGCCGGCAGCTATCCGCGAGGTTCCAGTTTGGAGTGCTATTTTGTATCCAGTTCGGGAGGTTGGTATTCTGCAGTAGCTGTGCCTGTCTCTCGGAAAGGGGCATATCGCCTAAACGGATTTTAACCCCT
Source organism: Bufo gargarizans (assembly GCF_014858855.1). Classification (NCBI taxonomy): domain Eukaryota; kingdom Metazoa; phylum Chordata; class Amphibia; order Anura; family Bufonidae; genus Bufo; species Bufo gargarizans. Next base: position 530,932,585 of record NC_058083.1, on the reverse strand, counting down.
TGTCTGCTGAAACGGTGCCGTTACACCATAGTTTACCACTACTCTACAGGTCCAGGGAAGAGCTGGTGAAGAATTATCACCAGTGTTCACCTCACCACCACTCCATAGGTCCAGGGATGAGCTGTTGAAGAATTATCACCAGTGTTTACCTCCACTCCATGGGTCCAGGGATGAGCTGATGAAGAGTTACCAGTGTAACATAAAACACTCCAAGTCCATGGATGAGCCATCCAAGAGTTATCTATCTCAATTGTTCATCGCCACTTCATGGGTAGATGGATGAGCTGACCAAGAACTGCACTTCAGGGGTCCAAGGATTATCTAACTAGAAATATCAAGAATATCTTCAACTCCAAGGATGAGCTAAGCAATGGGTGATGTTTCTTTAACAGTGATCACTACTTAAGAGGTTTATAGATAAGCAGACTAAGGCTCATGCACATTTTTTTGCGTATCTGTTCTTTTTTTTTTCCCGACCCATATGTGGAACCATTTACTTCAATGGGGCCACAGAAAAAACGGAAATGACTGTGTGCATTCCGGGTCTGTATGTCTGCATGGCCGTGCCACAAAAAAATTAACATGTTCTATCATTGTCTGCATTACAAGAATAGGACTGTTCTATTATGGGGCCGGACGTTCAGCAAAATGCAGAATGCACGCGGCCAGTATCTATGTTTTACAGATCTGCAATTTGTTGGCTGCAAAACATCCAAAGGTCATGTGCAAGAGCCCTAAGGGATATCAATAGTATATTTTTCTCCTAGGGTCCACAAATAAATTAACTATAAGATAGCAAGAATACTTCCTACTCTAAGGGGTTAAGAGATGAGCAGAGCGGAGTCCAATAATCAGTAACAGTGTTAACAAGGTACAAAGTCTCGAGAACTGAAGATCATACAAGGTACAAGGTCTGCAGACAACACATCAAGACAATACAATTTATGAAGATGACACCAGATACATGAATTGAAGATGGTATAAGGTATGACATCTGAAGGTGACACTAGATACAGCAACTGAAAATCTTACAAGATGACCCACAGCATTATGAGTACCCCGGGATTCCAGGTTCTGTAGATACAGTCCTGATCAAAAGTTTAAGACCACTTGAAAAATGGCAAAAAATCCTATGTAGCATGGCTGGATCTTAACAAGGTTCTAAGTAGAGCTTCAACATGCAACAAGAAGAAATGGGAGGGAGACAAAGCGTTTTTTGAGCATTGAATTTAATAAAAACAACGAATAAACTGAAACAGGCTGTTTTTCAGCTGATCAAAAGTTTAGGACCACACCTCCAAAAAAATATAATAAACTCCCCCAAAACAGAAATCCAACGTCCAAACATGACCTCAGTAATGAGTAGCTCCGCCGTTATTGTTTATCACTTCCAAAATTCGTTTCGGTATGCTTAATGCAAGCGTTTCCATGAGGTGAGTGGTAAAGACGGCCGCACGAAGACCATCTACTGTCTGGAACTGTTGTCTATTTTTGAAAACTTCCCTTGCCATCCATCCCCAAAGGTTCTCAATTGGATTTAGATCAGGGGAACACGCAGGATGGGCCAAGAGAGTGATGTTCTTCTCCTGGAAGAAGTCCCTTGTCCTGCGGGCATTGTGTCCTGTAGCGTTGTCCTGTTACCACACAGACGAGGGCCCTCAGCCATGAGGGATGCTCTCTACAACATCTGGACATAGCGAGCGGCCGTTTGACGCCCCTGCACTTCCTGAAGCTCCATTGTTCCACTGAAGGAAAAAGCCCCCCAGACCATTATGGCGCCCCCTCCACTGTGGCGCGTAGAAAACATCTCAGGTGGGATCTGCTTGTCATGTCAGTAACGTTGGAAACCATTAGGATCATCAAGGTTAAATTTTTTCTTATCAGAGAATAAAACTTTTTCCACCTTTAAATGTCCAAACAAGCAGTTCTGTGGCGTTCAAGGAGACGAGGTCTTTGAAGATGTTTTTTGTTTTTGAAGCCCTTCAGTCTCAGATGCCATCTGATGGTTATGGGGCTGCAGTCAGCACCAGTAAAGGCCTTAATTTGGGTCGAGGATCGTCCAGCGATGTCCGATGCGCCGAGCCCAATGATGTCCGATGCTCGCTCTTCCCTCAGTCAGCAGGGAAGAGCGAGCATCGGACGTCACTGGGCTCGGCGCATGCCCAGTGACGAGGATGAAGCTCCTGCCCTCAGTCTTCTGCAGATCGCACTGGCGCAGCCCTCAGTGGGTACTGTGCCTGTGCGAGAGTTCGTTCGGCCGTGAGGGAGGGGGAGGAGAGGGATGAGAGGCTGTGGCAGGCTGGGGGCGGATAGACAGTGCAAGGAAGGCGGGCTGGGCACTGTAAGAGGGGCGTTACTGGGCTCACCAAGGGGGACAAAACGCCCCTCTGGGCACCTTCAGGGCTAATTTGCATAACCATAAAAGTCGATTTTCACATAAACTACTGGACGGATTACAAGATAGAAGAGCACCGCCTATTCAAGGTAAGCTGTGCTGCATGACTGCTTTAAAATCCGATTTTGGGTTAGGGGAGGTGACAGAATCCCTTTAAATTGAATGCTCAAAAAATGTTTTGTCTCACTCCCATTTCTTGTTGTTGCATGTTGAAGGTCTACTTGGAACCTTGTTAAGATCTAGCCATGCTACATAGGATTTTTTGCCATTTTTTGGTTTTAAATTTTGATCAGGACTGTATAAGGGAATTCCTGTAGATCATAAGCTCAGCTAAGACCTCCGTTTGGGGCAGACAGGACCTCCCTCATTAAGATGGCAGCTCTGCTTCAGTTAATGTACGTTGTGCCCTGCATGTACGGTATGGATTGATAAATCAGTATTTAACTTAATCCAAACCGCCATAAATGCCTTGATGTGGGGAAGGGAATGGGTGTGTATTCAGTAGCATTATCTGGGAGTACCTGAGCTGAAGGAGGGTTTTCCAGGGTATTATTCAGCAGGCCAACTGCAGTGGATAATGAATGATAAAGAGAGAGGGTGTCGGGCCATGTATATAGGACTTATTGGAATCGGGTCACCTTGAGAAGGGTTTGTTCAAAACATGTCTGATTTCTAGAATGTTGGGTGGAACCTGGGCAACAGAAGAGATTATTGGGTATAAAACACCTCCAATGTGGAATCTTTTTAGGCTGAAATATTTTTTGATGCTTTGTTTTCAATTAAAAAAGGAATTGGAATCTCTTTCTTAGATACAGTAATTATGTCCAGATATGTGCCCCCTTACAGCAGTTATGGCCAAATATGTGCCCCCTCACAGCAGTTATGGCCAAATATGTGCCCCCTCACAGCAGTTATGGCCAAATATGTGCCCCCTCACAGTAATTATGGCCAAATATGTGTCCCTCACAGCAGTTATGGCCAAATATGTGCCCCCTCACAGCAGTTATGGCCAAATATGTGCCCCCTCACAGCAGTTATGGCCAAATATGTGCCCCCTCACAGCAGTTATGGCCAAATATGTGCCCCCTCACAGCAGTTATGGCCAAATATGTGCCCCCTCACAGCAGTTATGGCCAAATATGTGCCCCCTCACAGCAGTTATGGCCAAATATGTGCCCCATCACAGTAGTTATAGCCAAATATGTTCCCCCCTCACAGTAGTTATGGCCAAATATGTGCCCCTTCACAGTGGGTATGGACAGATATGTGCCCCTTCACAGTAGTTATACCCAGATATGTGCCCCCTTACAGTAGTTATATCCAGATATGTGGCCCCTCACAGTAGTTATGCCTAGATATGTGCCCCTCACAGTAGTTATGTCCAGATATGTGCCCCTCACAGTAGTTATGTCCAGATATGTGCCCTTTCACAATAGCTATGCCAAATGGTTGCCTACTTACAGTAGTTATGCTCAGACAATTGCCACCTCACAGTAGTTCTGCCCAGATATGTGTCCCCTTATAGTAGTTATGTCCAGATATTTGTGTACCCCTGTAAGGGTGTAACCAAGATTTACCAATGTTATTGAATGTAGAGTGTGAATTGCCTGCTATAATTCGTTTGGTCAGTAGATGGCAGCAAAGGACTACTCTACATTGAAGTTTACTATAGAGAAAATTCTTATAAACAATTCCCTTGCAAAGTCATAATACCAATAATTTAGGGGCAGGCTAGGACTCTCCGAAGGGTTATGGCAAACTGTAATTGCAGTTTTGAGACTGCACTTGGCAAATCACTTGCTGCATCACACTCTCCCCAGGAAAGGGAGTCGTTCCAGTGCGGAGCAGGAAGGGGAGTGAGTCTCTGCCTGTGTAATGCTGAGGACATCAGGAAGGACTGGCTGTGGAGCTTGGAAGAGGAATTTCGGCTTACAGTGCATTCTGACTACAGCCCCGAGGGAAGATTCACCGCAACGAGTCCGGGAAGCACGTAGCTGTACGGTCTAGTTCTGGAGTGGACCAGGGGATCAAGGAAAAGTACCAAGAACTACTCAATAGTGATGTCCCGAACTATTCGCCGGCAAATAGTTCCCGGCGAACATAGCTTGTTCGCATTTGCCGCTGCGGGCGAACATATGCGATCATTGAGTAAACTTTGACCCTGTACCTCACAGTCAGCAGACACATTCCAGCCAATCAGCAGCAGCCCCTCCCTCCCAGACCCTCCCACCTCCTGGACAGCAGCCATTTTAGATTCATTCGGAAGCTGCATTCACAGAGAGAGGAGGGACAGTGCGGCTGCTGCTGATTCAATAGGGGAAGCGTTAGCGAGGGCAGTGTCCTGTGTCCACAGACTCATCTGCTGTAAGGACAGCATCCTGACAGCACCCCAAAAAGCCCTTCTCAGGGCTGGTACATCAGTCTGCTTTTTTTTATATATATATATAGCAGTTGCCTGGCTGCCCGTGTGTGAGAGGCTGCAGGCTCAGTCACAGACAGCACCATTCATACAGGGGGTGACAGAAAATACCTCACAGATAAAAAAAATATTATATTTAATATTTTTCTGTGACATAATCACATTTGCAAGCCCGTGTCTGTCAGGCCCACACACAGACTGTATACTGGCTAGTGGCTGGTTAGGCCTGCACTCATACCGTTACAGGGTGTCATTCACTCAAATACCTTGCAGATAAAAAAATTATATTTAAAATTTTTCTGTGATATAATCACATTTGCAAGCCCGTGTCTGTCAGGACCACACGTACTGTATACTGCTAGTGGCTGGTTAGGCCTGCACTCATACCGTTACAGGGTGTCATTCACTCAAATACCTTGCAGATAAAAAAATTATATTTAAAATTTTTCTGTGATATAATCACATTTGCAAGCCCGTGTGTGTCAGGCCCACATAGACTGTATTGTGCCCACTGGCTAGTGGCTAGGCCTCCACTCATACCGTTACAGGGTGTCATTCACTCAAATACCTTGCAGATAAAAAAAAAAAAATTCTATAAAAAAAATTCTGTGATATTATCACATTTGCAAATTGCAAGCCCGTGTGTGTCAGGCCCACACAGACTGTACTGTGCCCACTGCCCACCACTTATATAGGGTGGCACAGTACCTTGCACGCATAAACCACTTATCTAAAAAAAAAAAATGACAGGCAGAGGCAGGCCACCCCGCAGGGGCCGTCGTGGTCGTGGTGCTGTGAGTTCCACTGGCCCTGGAATAATGCCCAGTGTTCAGAGGCCACGTACCCTGAACCCAAAAAATTTGGAGAAAATAGTTGACTGGCTTACACAGGACACCCAATCTTCAACAGCTTCCGCTAAGAACCTTGACGCACCATCCTCCTCCAGCTCAGCTTTGGTCACCACTCTCCTGCCCGCTGCCACCACCACCAACACCACAGCCGCTTCACTTGATCCCTCAGAGGAGTTATTTACACATCAGTTGGATGAAATTAGTGATGCGCAACCATTATTGCCAGGGGATGTGGATAACAGGGATATGTCTCAGTCAGGCAGCATTACACACATGGACGTACAGTGTGATGATGATGATGTTGTACCCGCTGCTGCTTCCTTTGCTGAGGTGTCAGATACAAGTGAAGCGGTTGGTGATGATGATGTGTCCGTGGATGCCACGTGGGTGCCTGCTCGAAGAGAAGAAGAAGAGGGGGAAAGTTCAGAAGGGGAGACAGAGAGGAGGAAGAGATGAGTTGGAAGCAGGGGGAGGTCGTCGCAAGGAGCTAGCGGCACAGTCAGACAGCATGTATCGGCACCCGGGGTCAGCCAGACAGCACGCCAATCAACGCATGCTGTTGCCTCCACCAGAATGCCGTCATTGCAAAGCTCAGCATTCTTTTTTCTGTGTGTCTGCCTCTGATAACAGCGATGCCATTTGCAACCTGTGCCAAAAGAAACTGAGTCGTGGGAAACCCAACAACCACCTCGGTACAACTGCTTTGCGAAGGCACATGATCGCACATCACAAACGCCTATGGGATCAACACATGAGTAGAAGCAGCACACAAGCTCAAAGCCACATCCTCCTCCTGGTCCAGCATCTTCAGCCATGTCAACCACTGCTGTCCTCCTTGCCCCCTCTCAACCACCCGCCACTCCGCCTCTCACCTTCAGCAGTTCCATCTGCCCACAGTCAGGTGTCTGTAAAGGAAATGTTTGAGCGTAAGAAGCCAAATGTCACAGAGTCACCCCCTTGCCCGGCGTCTGACAGCTGGCTTGACGGAACTCTTAGCCCGCCTGTGACGGTAACGTACACTACACACAGGGGGGAGGATAGTAACCCCTGCGCTCCACCCTCACCCCTGGCCCTGCCTACTTGCCTTGCAAGTCCTAATGACAGGGGACAACTAGACGGCAGTCCCTAACTTAGGATACGTGCTGGGAAGACAGACAAGACAAATAACGGAACGTGAACAGACCGGGTCAATACCTAGAGAGCTACGCAGTACTAAGGAATGAGCAGAGAATAGTCAAGAAACCCGAGGTCAAATACCAGGAGAGAACTGAAGTACAACAGGAGTCCGCAAATAATCATCAGGTGGAAGCCGGGGTCAGGATACCAGGAGAGATGTGCAGTACAGGAGGAGCAGGCAGAGAATCGTCAGGGAACACAGGATCAGGTAAGTATGCAGGAACAAAACAATCACCAGATACCTAAAATTAACAGGCAACCTGTGGCCAGCAGGCTGCCTGTATTTATAGTGGGGAGTGAGGGTCATGTGACGTGGCCAGCGTCACATGACCGACAGACAGATCGAGCACCGAGTGATCAGCTCGGTGCTCAAGGCAGACCTAGGAGCAGGGAGCCTCCCAGCAGCAAAGCCGCCCTGGGAACGAGGCCAAACACAGATGCTCGCTCCCGAAGCTAAGCAGCAGGTCTGCAGCTGATGGGAGACCGAGTGCGCCTTTGGCGCCCCGTGACAGTACCCCCCCTTTTACGAGGGGCCACCGGACCCAAGACTTCAGGCGATGGCCTTTCAGGGTGTTCTAAATGAAATTTTCGAACAAGTCTAGGAGCATGAACCTCCCTGGCAGGTACCCAAGATCTCTCTTCAGGTCCATACCCCTTCCAGTGAATCAGGTACTGCAAGGAATTACGCACCTTCCTGACATCCACTATTTTAGACACCACATACTCGACAGCATCATTAACAAGAACCGGCAGAGGCGAGGCTTTTGATGGTACTACTGGTTCAACATATCTTTTAAGTAGAGATTTATGGAACACATTATGAATGTGGAATGACTCGGGCAGCTACAACCTAAACGATACTGGGTTAATCACCTCCATGATCTTATATGGTCCAATAAAACGAGGAGCAAATTTTTTAGAATCTACCTTGAGAGAGAGATTCTTGGAGCATAACCACACCTTATCCCCAACCAGAAAATTTGCGCCACTTGAACGTTTCCTATTGGCTTTGAGTCTTTGAGAACTTTGAGCCTTTTCTAGGTTCATTTGAACCCGGGCCAAGACTGTGCACAGTTCAGAAGAGAGCCTATCCGTCTCAGGGTTAGAGGAGGAGACAGATGACCCAGAATGAAAACGGGGATGAAAACCATGGTTACAAAAGAAAGGGGAGACCCCAGCAGAAGAATTAACATGGTTATTCAAAGCAAATTCAGCCAACAGAAGGTATTTAACCCATAATTGCTGGTCATCAGCAACATACGACCTCAGGAATTGTTCCACAGACTGATTAAGGCGTTAAGTCTGCCCATTACTCTCAGGGTGGTAGGCAGAGGAAAAAGACAACGAAATCTGACATCTTTGACAGAAAGCCCTCCAAAATTTGCACACCCCTGTCAGATACAATATTTTCCGGGATACCATGTAACCGTACAATTTCTTTCACAAAAATAGATGCCAGGGTCTTGGCATTCAGGAGTTTAGACAGAGGAATAAAAATGAACCATCTTGCTAAACCTATCGACCACTACCTAAACCACAGTCTTACCCTCCACTGGTGGCAGGTCAGTAATAAAGTCCATTGAGATATGGGACCTGGGTCTACTGGGAATGGGTAGGGGTCGTAGGTTACCAGCAGGGCGAGTCCTAGGAGTCTTAGACCTAGCACAAACCTCACAGGCTGACACGTAGGACTTGACATCCCTAAATAGAGTGGGCCACCAATAGGATCTAGAAACCAGCTCTCTACTGCCCTCAAAACCAGGATGTCCACAAAAGGCAGAATCATGACACTCACCCAACAGCTGGAGACGAAATTGTATGGGGACAAACAACTTATCTGTTGGTGTGGTTGCCGGTGCCAGATGTTGATCAGCTTTAATGAGAGCCGAGATATCTTGGGTTAAGGCTGCTACGAAGAGATTTGCTGGTAGGATGGATTCCAGGCGGTGCCTCTGTAGGCTGAAAAGCATGGAAGCTCCGAGATAATGCATCAGCCTTCACGTTTTACTTCCAGGCCTGAAAGTAATGGAGAATTCAAAACGAGTAAAAAACAGTGCCCATCTAGCCTGATGGGGATTCAACCTCTTAGCAGATTCGAGAAAACATAAGGTTCTTATGGTCAGTGACAACAGTTACACAATGCCTTGCCCCCTCCAGAAAATGCCTCCACTCCTCAAATGCCCACTTAATGGCCAGCAACTCCCAATTCCCTATGTCGTAGTTTCTCTCGGTGGAAGAAAATTTTCTGGAAAAGAATGCACACGGTCTCAGGTTAGTTAGACTAGCAGGACCTTTTGAAAGGACTTCTCCTGCACCGTCCTCAGACGCATCCACCTCCACAATAAAAGGTCTCTCCTGATCTGGCTGGATCAGAATAGGAGCGCTACTGAATGCCTTTTTAGTGTTTCAAACGAAGTAATGGCCTCAGTAGACCAGTTCTCCAAATCCGCCCCTTTCTTAGTAAGGTCGGTCAACGGTTTAGCAATTACTGAAAAATTCTTAATAAATTTACGGTAGTAATTGGCAAAACCTAAGAACCGTTGTAAGGCCTTTAAGGATGAAGGCCTTACCCATTCCTTAATAGCTAGTACCTTACCAGGATCCATCTTGAAGGCGTGAGGGGTCAGGACATGCCCTAGAAACAGTATCTCCTGTACACCAAAGACACATTTCTCTTGTTTAGCGGACAACTGATTCTCCCTCAACACCTCTAATACTTGTCTAACATGAGACACATGAGATTTGAAATCAGGAGAAAATATCAAAATGTCGTCAAGATAGACAATGACAAATTTACCTAAAAACTCTCTAAGAATATCATTCATAAAGTTTTGGAACACAGCTGGGGCATTGCTGAGTCCAAAAGGCATAACCTGATATTCAAAGTGCCCTGCCGGAGTATTGAATGCCGTCTTCCATTCGTCCTCCCTCCTTGATTCGGATTAGATTATATGCCCCTTTCAGGTCAATCTTAGAAAAACAGGTTGCCCCCAGAACCTGGTTAAATAAATCCGGAAATCAATGGGAGAGAGTATCTATTCTGGATAGTGATCTTATTCAATTTCCGGTAATCGATACAAGGCCTAAGACCACCATCCTTCTTCTTAACGAAGAAAAACCCCGCTCCCATAGGAGAGACAGAAGGTCTAATGTGCCCCTTACCGAGGCTCTCCTTAATATAATCCTCCATGGCCTTGCGTTCGGGCTTAGAGAGATTATAAATACGCCCTTAGGAAACCTGGCACCTTCTACTAACTCTATGGCGCAATCATAAGGTCTATGGGGTGGTAGAACCTCCAGGGTAGGTGATGAGAACACATCAGAATATTCCCTAATGACAGTGGGTAATATATCAGATTCTACTGAGACCCCAGCTTGTACCACAGACAAGCAAGAGTCACACTTAGGTCCCCATTTCACCAACTCCCTCCTGTACCAATCAATAGTGGGGTTGTATAATCGGAGCCAAGACAACCCTAGTACCACCTCGACCGGTAAGTTCTCCAGGACTAAGAGGGAACATTTCTCAGAGTGGCACACCCCCACGGTTAAAGAAATCTCTGAGGTACATGAACTCACCATACCACCTACCAGGGGAGTGGCGTCAATAGCCATGACATGGATAGGTGTAGGAAGAGAAAAAATTGGAATACCCAGTCTAATGGCGTACTCAGAGTCAATAAAGCTGGCCGCTGAACCAGAGTCAATAAAGGCCTTACCCGGCCATTTATTAACCCCCAGAGATATTGTTATAGGTACCAAAAGTTTACATTTCGTAATATCAAGGTGTACTTGGTCTTTAGGTTGCCTTGCCTTGGGAGACTTAACGGAGAGGGCCTTCTTAGGACACTGGTTGATCCAATGGTCAGGATCTCCGCAGTAAAAACACACTCCACGTCTGCAGCGCAGATTCCCTTGAGTCATGCCGACCTGCATGGGTTCTTCGGTAGAGACCTCAGCGTTGTTTCTGGGATAGACCTCAGGCTGGACCACCATCTGAGAAGAGAACTGTCGTTCCTGTCGTCTCTCCCTAACCCGTCTGTCAAGTCAGACTACAAGGGTCATCATCTCCTCTAGAGTCTCTGGAAGCTGATAACTCACTAGAAGATCCTTTAAGTTATCAGAAAGACCTGACCTGATCTGACTCTTAAGTGCTAGGTTCATTCCATCCTGAGGGAACACACCACCTTCTGAATTGGGTGCAATACTCCTCCGCAGGTAGATCGCCCTGAACCAGAACCTTTAGAGCAGTCTCGGTAACCAGGGTCCTGTCTGATTCATCATACAGGGAACCCAGGGCCTGAAAAAAAACCTCCACTGATGTTAAACAACTGGCGTCAGCAGGTAAAGAAAATGCCCAGTCCTGGGGATCACCCTGTAACCGGAAAATGACAATGTCCACGCGTTGACTCTCAGGGCCAGAGGATACGGGGCGCAAACGGAAAAAAAGTTTACAATTCTCTTTAAAGGAAAGAAACCTTCCGATCTCCAGAAAAGGGCTCAGGAAGCTTAATCTGGGGCTCTAAATGTGGAATGGAGGCATGAGGGATGGAAGTACCTTGTCTTAGCTCAAAAGAACAGAGTTTCTCCCCTAGCTCCTGCACCATCTGCGTCAGGTTAGAGACATGGTCAGTCAGGGTCACCAGAGGATTCATGATACAGTGGTTAATCTGTGACGGTAACGTACACTACACACAGGGGGGAGGATAGTGACCACTGCGCCCCACCCTCACCCCTGGCCCTGCATACTTGCCTCACAAATCCTAATGACAGGGGACAACTAGACGGCAGTCCCTAACTTAGGATACGTGCTGGGAAGACAGACCTAACTTAGGATACGTGCTGGGAAGACAGACAAGACAAATAACGGATTGTGAACGGACCGGGTCAATACCTAGAGAGCTACGCAGTACTAAGGAATGAGCAGAGAATAGTCAGGAAAGCCGAGGTCAAATACCAGGAGAGAACTGAAGTACAACAGGAGTCCGCAAAGAATCGTCAGGTGGAAGCCGGGGTCGGGATACCAGGAGAGATGCGCAGTACAGGAGGAGCAGGCAGAGAATCGTCAGGGAACACAGGATCAGGTAAGTATGCAGGAACAAAACAATCACCAGATACCTAAAATTAACAGGCAACCTGTGGCCAGCAGGCTGCCTGTATTTATAGTGGGGAGTGAGGGTCATGTGACGTGGCCAGCGTCACATGACCGACAGACAGACAAATCGAGCACCGAGTGATCAGCTCGGTGCTCAAGGCAGACCTAGGAGCAGGGAGCCTCCCAGCTACCAAAGCTTCCCTGGGAACGAGGCCAAACACAGATCCTCGCTCCCGAAGCTAAGCAGCAGTGCCTGCAGCTGATGGGAGACCAAGTGTGCCTTTGGCCCCCCGTGACACCGCCAGCTTTTGCCATACCAGCTGGTGGAGTCTGAGGCCTTCAAAAAATTTGTCGCTATTGGGACACCACAGTGGAAGGTACCCGGACGAAATTTTCATTCAAATAAGGCAATCCCAAACCTCTACTCAGTGATTGAAAAGGAAGTCATGGCATCTCTGTCATACAGTGTTGGGGCAAGGGTCCATCTGACCACTGATACCTGGTCTGCAAAGCACGGTCAGGGCAGGTATATCACCTACACTGCGCATTGGGTCAACCTGCTGAGGGCATAGAATGCGTGGCTCTGCAGCAGAGTTGGTGACACCGCCACAACTTGCAAGCAGGCCTACTGCCACCTCCTCTACTCCTCCTACTCCATCCTCTTCCATAACCTCCTCGGCTGAGTCCTCTTCTGCTGTGGCGTCTGGCTGCACATCAACTGAATCCCCCCAGCTCCCCAGGAACTATTCCACATCCCGGATACGACAGTGTCACGCTGTCTTGGGGTTGACTTGCCTGAAAGCAAAGAGCCACACCGGACCAGCACTCCTGTCCACCCTGAATGCACAGGTGGATCAGTGGCTGACCCCGCACCAACTGGAGATCGGCAAAGTGGTGTGTGACAATGGAAGCAATTTGTTGGTGGCATTGAATTTGGGCAAGTTGTCACATGTGCCGTGCATGGCACATGTGTTGAATCTCATCGTACAACGCTTTGTGTCTAAGTACCCAGGCTTACAGGACGTCCTCAAGCAGGCCAGGAAGGTGTGTGGCCATTTTAGGCGTTCCTACACGGCCATGGCGCACTTTTCAGACATTCAGCGCCGAATCAACATCCCAGTGAGGCGCTTGATTTGCGACAGCCCGTCACGTTGGAATCCAACACTCCTAATGTTCAACCGCCTGCTCCAACAAGAAAAAGCCGTCAATGAGTATTTGTATGACCGGGGTGCTAGGACAGCCTCTGCGGAGGTGGGAATTATTTTGCCACGTTACTGGACGCTCATGCGCAATGCCTGTAGGCTCATGCGTCCTTTTGAGGAGGTGACAAACCTAGTCAGTCGCACCGAAGGCACCATCAGCGACCTCATCCCATTTGTTTTCTTCCTGGAGCGTGCCCTGCGAAGAGTGCTGGATCAGGCTGTAGATGAGCGTGAAGAGGAAGAGTTGTGGTCACCATCACCACCAGAAACAGCCTTGTCATCATCGCTTGCCGGACCTGCGGCAACGCTGCAAGAGGAGTATGAGGAAGAGGAGTCAGAGGAGGAATGTGGCTTTGAGGAGGAGGAAGACCAACCACAGCAGGCATCCCAGGGTGCTCGTTGTTGTCACCTATCTGGGACCCGTGGTCTTGTACGTGGCTGGGGGGAAGAACAGACATTCTAATGACATCAGTGAGGACGAGGAACGGGAAATGAGTAGCTCGGCATCCAACCTTGTGCAAATGGGGTCTTTCATGCTGTCATGTCTGTTGAGGGACCCTCGTATAAAAAGGATGAAGGAGAACGACCTGTACTGGGTGGCCACGCTACTAGACCCCCGGTATAAGCAGAAAGTGGCGGAAATGTTACCAAATTACCGGAAGTCAGAAAGGATGCAGCAGTTCAAAACCAAACTAAAAAAATATGCTTTACGCAGCTTATAAGGGGGATGTCACAGCACAACGGGAATCTAACAGGGGGAGAGGTGAAAGTAATCCTCCTCCTACCACGACCACGCTGGCAAGGACAGGACGCTTTACAGATGTGTTGTTGATGGAGGACATGCAGAGCTTTTTCAGTCCTACACATCGCCACAGCCCTTCGGGGTCCACCCTCAGAGAACGACTCGACCGACAGGTAGCAGACTACCTCGCCTTAACTGCAGATATCGACACTCTGAGGAGCGATGAACCCCTTGACTACTGGGTGTGCAGGCTTGACCTGTGGCCTGAGCTATCCCAGTTTGCGATAGAACTTCTGGCCTGCCCCGCTTTAAGTGTCCTGTCAGAAAGGACCTTCAGTGCAGCAGGAGGTATCGTCACTGAGAAGAGAAGTCACCTCAGTCATAAAAGTGTTTATTACCTCACCTTCATTAAGATGAATGAGGCATGGATCCCGAAGGGACTGACAGTGGGGGATAGGTTTAACTAACCAAAGGCCTGATGACATGCCTTGGCCTCAAAATGGTCCCCACGCTGCTGTATTTAATGTCTGCATACCGGATGACTTTCGTGAATTCTCCGCCACCAACTAGGGTTAAAGCCGCAATGTTTTAGTCACCTTCTCCGGCCGCTGCTACAACAGCGGCTGCAACAATAACATTGTTTTTCAGGCACGTGTACATGCCTAATGTTTCTGGCCTCTGGTGCTGCACTGTGGCTGCAGAAACAAAACAAAAAAAAGGCACATACAAGTGTCAATTCCCCTTCGTGATCGGTACCTTGTTGTGGTGAAGGGGCTTGCGTATCACAATGAAGCGATCATCACCTCTATGAGTGTGTTGGCAATGTTCCCACACCCCAGATAAGGCCGTTGCTTCATTATGATCAGACTAAAAACGATCGGCTGGATAATTTTTCATAGAAAAAAACATTATTATTATTTTTTTTTTTAAAGTTGTATGGGTGGGTTTTTAATACATAAAATAAAAAAATCATAATAAAGTCTCTTAATAGTTTATTAGAAATAATGCAGACAATTTAAAAAATCCCCATCAATTCCAATACAAATCAAGCACAGAGCTCAGAACTAAATTATTCCAGGATGTCGTTATAGGGGACATAACAGGGAATAAACTGATGAGAATAGTACTACAGAAAATACCACTCATATCGGGTGTGACAGTAAATTGCGCGGCGCAGACGCAGTGACCGTGGCGCGGATTCAAACAAAGGGGAGGGAGCCAGCGCTTTTTTAACCATCTCCCCGTTCGAAAAATCAATTCAATTCACCTGTCGGGGACCCTTGGTGTTGTACGTGGCTGGTGGAGGAAGAAACCTTCACTGACATCAACGGGACATGGCTAGCTTGGTATCCAACCTTGTGCAATGGGAAGTTTGCTGTTGGGCAAATGGACTGTTTGCGGTTGTTTGCGGTGCATTAAAAGGGGAGTTTGGTCTGTCAATGTCTGTGAAGCGGGCGTAACCCTTACACTACCTGATCGATACATCATACCTGATCGTATACACACACTGGATGTTTTAAACCACGTTGTTCCAAAAAATTTAGGATTGTTAGGTGATTTATCCCCTTTATGGATTAAAACCCGACTCTGCGTCAACTATGTAATTTTCCATGGGAGTTTTGCCATGGACCCCCCTCCGGCCACAGTCCAGGTGTTAGTCCCCTTAAAACAACTTTTCCATCACTACTGTGGCTAGAAAGAGTCCCTGTGGGTTTTAAAATTCGCCTGCCTATTGAAGTCAATGGCAGTTCGCCCGGTTCGCCGTTCGCGAACATTTGCACAAATTAGCGTTCTCCGTCCGCGAATGGAAAATGTTTGCGACATCTCTACTACCCAAGGAACTGTAAGTGCGGCTCTGCCGCGTCACACCTCATTGTACTGCACCAGTGACACTTTGGGAACATATAAGAAAGCGCCAAGATACAGACTTCACTTTGTTGGATTACAAGTAGTATTGTGCAATACTTAAGGGTGCACCCCAAAGACAAAGCTCGCTCAGGAACTGTAACTGGGTGCCGAAGGCGCACTTGGTCTCCCATCAGCCGCAGACCTGCTGCTTAGCTTCAGGAGCGAGGATCTGTGTTTGACCTCGTTCCCAGGGCAGCTTTGCTAGCTGGGAGGCTCCCTGCTCCTAGGTCTGCCTTGAGTGCCGAGCTGATCACTCGGTGCTCGACTGGTCGGTCTGTCGGTCATGTGACGCTGGCCACGTCACATGACCCTCACTCCCCACTATAAATACAGATGGCCTGCTGGCCACAGGTTGCCTGTTAATTTAGGTTCCTGGCAGTTGTTGGATACCTGTGTACTTACCTGATCCTGTTCCCTGACATCCTTTGCCTGCTCCTCCTGTACTGCGCATCCTTCCTGGTATATTGACCTCGGCTTCCACCTGACTATTCTTTGCGGACTCCTTTGGTACTTCTTGACTCTCCTGGTATTTATGACCCCGGCTTCTCCTGACCATTCTTTGCTTATCCCTCTGTACTGCGTTGTCCTCTTGGTTTTGACCCGGTCCGTTCACTATCCGTTATTTGTCTTGTCTGTCTTTCCCACACGTATCCTAAGTTAGGGACTGACGTCCAGTTGTCCCCTGTCATCAGGACTCGTGAGGCAAGTAGGCAGGGCCAGGGGTGAGGGTGGAGCGCAGTGGTCACTATCCTCCCCCCTGTGTGTGTGTGGACGTGAACGTTACAGGAACATTCAGGCGCAGCCAGGCTGCTTTATGAACTGTGGGGGAATATTTTGCAATAACTAGTTTAGCGTTAGGCAGTATTACTGTTACTGTTTGATTTATGCTCTGTTGTTTTCCTGTTTATATATGCCTAGCCACTTATCCATTACTACTGTTCAGTAAACTTTACTGCTGGGTAAGAACTGTTTGTGTCTGTGTGGCATCGTGTACCCTCTGTACCTGTGGACCTAGCCCTCTGTCTTCTTTCACCCCCTCACAGTAGTTATGCCAGATGGCTGCCTACTTACAGTAGTTATGCCCCCTTTACAGTAGTTATGGCCAGATATGTGCCCCCTCACAGTAGTTATGCCCAGTTATGTGCTCCTCACAGTAGTTATGGCCAGATACGTATGTGCCACCTCACAGTAGTTATGGTCAGATATGTGCCCCCTCACAGTAGTTATGCCCAGTTATGTGCTCCTCACAGTAGTTATGGCCTGTTATGTGCTCCCTCACAGTAGTTATGCCCAGATACGTATGTGCCCCCTCACGGTAGTTATGGTCAGATATGTGCCCCCTCACAGGAGTTATGGTCAGATATGTGCCCCCTCACAGGAGTTATGGTCAGATATGTGCCCCCTCACAGGAGCTATGGTCAGATATGTGCCCCCTCACAGGAGCTATGGTCAGATATGTGCCCCCTCACAGGAGCTATGGTCAGATATGTGCCCCCTCACAGGAGCTATGGTCAGATATGTGCCCCCTCACAGGAGCTATGGTCAGATATGTGCCCCCTCACAGGAGCTATGGTCAGATATGTGCCCCCTCACAGGAGCTATGGTCAGATATGTGCCCCCTCACAGGAGCTATGGTCAGATATGTGCCCCCTCACAGGAGCTATGGTCAGATATGTGCCCCCTCACAGGAGCTATGGTCAGATATGTGCCCCCTCACAGGAGCTATGGTCAGATATGTGCCCCCTCACAGGAGCTATGGTCAGATATGTGCCCCCTCACAGGAGCTATGGTCAGATATGTGCCCCCTCACAGGAGCTATGGTCAGATATGTGCCCCCTCACAGGAGCTATGGTCAGATATGTGCCCCCTCACAGGAGCTATGGTCAGATATGTGCCCCCTCACAGGAGCTATGGTCAGATATGTGCCCCCTCACAGGAGCTATGGTCAGATATGTGCCCCCTCACAGGAGCTATGGTCAGATATGTGCCCCCTCACAGGAGCTATGGTCAGATATGTGCCCCCTCACAGGAGCTATGGTCAGATATGTGCCCCCTCACAGGAGCTATGGTCAGATATGTGCCCCTCACAGGAGCTATGGTCAGATATGTGCCCCCTCACAGGAGCTATGGTCAGATATGTGCCCCCTCACAGGAGCTATGGTCAGATATGTGCCCCCTCACAGGAGCTATGGTCAGATATGTGCCCCCTCACAGGAGCTATGGTCAGATATGTGCCCCCTCACAGGAGCTATGGTCAGATATGTGCCCCCTCACAGGAGCTATGGTCAGATATGTGCCCCCTCACAGGAGCTATGGTCAGATATGTGCCCCCTCACAGGAGCTATGGTCAGATATGTGCCCCCTCACAGGAGCTATGGTCAGATATGTGCCCCCTCACAGGAGCTATGGTCAGATATGTGCCCCCTCACAGGAGCTATGGTCAGATATGTGCCCCCTCACAGGAGCTATGGTCAGATATGTGCCCCCTCACAGGAGCTATGGTCAGATATGTGCCCCCTCACAGGAGCTATGGTCAGATATGTGCCCCCTCACAGGAGCTATGGTCAGATATGTGCCCCCTCACAGGAGCTATGGTCAGATATGTGCCCCCTCACAGGAGCTATGGTCAGATATGTGCCCCCTCACAGGAGCTATGGTCAGATATGTGCCCCCTCACAGGAGCTATGGTCAGATATGTGCCCCCTCACAGGAGCTATGGTCAGATATGTGCCCCCTCACAGGAGCTATGGTCAGATATGTGCCCCCTCACAGGAGCTATGGTCAGATATGTGCCCCCTCACAGGAGCTATGGTCAGATATGTGCCCCCTCAAAGTCGTTATGGTCAGATATGTGCCCCCTCAAAGTCGTTATGCCCTCGCACAGTACATGCTGCCTTAGCCCTGATCCCCCCACACTACTGCAGTGACTGGGACTGCAGGGGCAATGTGGGGTGTGTGTCCCTTGGCCAGTGTGCAGAGATGGGAAGGAAGGCACCAGATTCCTTTGGTGCACATTCTGTTGTTGACGGATCTCCTGCCAGATGTTGGTTGAGGTGCCCTTGCTGGTATCGGGTTTAAGATGCAGGGAAGGCAGGGTCTCTGAGGTTTGTGATAATACAGGTCTATAGGCAAGCATAACGTTTTCATTATGATGGACGGAAAAGAAAATCCTGCATGAACAACGCCGGCCTAATTTCATCTTCATGGAGGACAATGTTCCATCTCATCAAGGTCACATCATTTAGGGAATGGATGCTGGAGACTGGGGGACCTCACATGGAGTGACCTGCACTTTCTCCAGACCTGCAATCCCATTGAAAACCTATGGGATCAGCTGAGTCGCCGTGTAGAGGCTCGTAACTCTGTACCCCAGAACTTCAATGACCTGAGGGCCCCACTTCAACAAGAGTAGGGTGCCATGCCTTAGCATAAAATAAGGCGACTTGTGAACAGCAGGAGACGTTGCTGTCAAGCTGGAATTGATGCTCAAGGCCACAGGACAAGTTCTTGAGACACTGACACTTTGTGGCGGTATACCCAGCACTGGGGTGGGCTTTTGTGTCAATAAATTGTTTCAGATGAGGAAATCACCATCACTGCTTCTACTTAAATGCTCAACTTTTTTCCATAAATTTCATCCGCAAGCCAAATATTCCTAACTTTTTGTGAGTAGTGTATGTGGTGCCAGCCTCACCTAAGGGTGACTGGGTATGTCTACATGCAAGGTGTGGACAGCCTGCTAGAAGGAATTCCAGCAATATACATTGTGGCAATGTGAACATTAAGGTGTTGTTTCCCCAGGTTCCAGTCCGGGACTTAGGGCATGATCTGGCAGTGTAATACTGCAGCAAATAGGCTTGTTCATTGGGCAATCCAGATTTTTTATCATGCTGTGTAATCATGATCTGCTGCCGGTGTAATACCCCAGAGTGGTATTGCTATTTCTACACCCTGCTACTGTCTCCAATAAGCTATCCATAATATGATCTGTGTATTTATTAGGGTTAGGTCCTCCTATATTGTGCATTTATAATCTTGCTATGTAATGTGACTGGTTTGCCTGCAGGTGGCAGCAGATATGGCAGCGGAGATCTTTGGATAGAATGGAACTTACAATTCCATTTTCCCCCTTTTGGGCAGAAGTGGGCTAGTCCTGTAGGAAGTTTTCAGTCGGTCTTAGTCTAGTCTAGAGTTGGAAGGAGAGGAGATTCACCCTATTACTTACAGATTAACTGTCAGAGTGTTGCGAGGGGGTCAACAGCCAAAGGCACCCCACTCCAAAGGTACCAGGACAGCCCTAAAGTCCAGCCACCAGACTACTGAGTTTAGCACAGCAGAGAGATAAAGCAGAATATTTAAGTTTGCCTGCCAGTTTATGCAAAAACCTGCTGGAACCAAGAGAAACACCACTTCTTGTATGGATACAAGTATATTCAAGTAAAGCTGAACGTTATAAAAGTCTGGACTCAACTATTTCTCCATCCCCACAATTACTCTCCCCTTTACTGCTCCGGAGCCTTACCCTGGGGATCAGCAGTATCCAGGTAGGAGCACCGTGGCAAACACAGAAAACTTTTGGGGCCTGACCACACCACTCGGCATTCAGATAAACCTGGGACACGAGCTGCTCTGGGGGCAGCATAAATGTTGGTGTCACGAACAGGATATAGACTTCTATGCCTTGTCCGATTGAAGTCCCCATCTAAAAACAAAACCCTACAAGTGACTTTGTTGCATTTACTTACTGCTGGAGAGTGTGAATCTGCATCAGTTGTAGCACTTTGGCAAAACAGGGGTTAATCAGCCATCTGATTTGTGCTTCAAATCTTGAGAAGGAAGGGGGAAGGAACCAAATGGCCTGCTTCCACAGAGGAACCATTATTGCAGCAGAAGGAATTAAAGTGCCGAGTACAAGTTGCCAGGAGGACAAAGAATTCGACTGTACTCCTACAGGAAGTAGAAGCAGCAGCCATCTTGGAGAAGGAAAAATACAGCCCCAGCTTCCCTGGATCCTCACAATCAATGTCCAGAGGTCTGAGAGAGAACTGATGGGGAAAATGACCTTGCTAGAGACTCTTAGAGGCCATGATCTGCCTGCCAGACCATCATACTTTTAAAGGGGCGATGCAACGCACACTTAAATTGCAGTCTAGCTTATATTGACCTCTCTAGTCTGGTACAGGGTATCAAGAGCCATGTCTGACGGTGAGGATAGCACCCACTTGGACCGCAGCGATCCACCAGCAGCTGCAGCCACATGCATCATGCCTCTAACTACTGCAATGCCATTTTGGGGCACCTTGGCTTCCACGTTATTCGGGTGAAGACCACTAAGAACATCTGCAGTATGTCAGTGATCTACTGCAAGAGGAGGAAGACACATGGCAGAATGACCTTGCTCGATGGAAGGCTCACAGAAGGAGTGCATTACAGGACGTGGTAAAGAAAGAGGAAGAAAGGAAAAAGATGCAGAGGATGCTTAGTGGAGAAGGTGACATCAGAAAGAAGGAAAAGCATAAAAACATAAAAAGAAATAGTGGAGGAGCAAGAGCGCTGAGACAGAGAATTGCATGAAGCCTACAAAAACTCTAAGACATAAGAGGAAGCAGACAAGATGTTACAGAAATACATCGAACGGTTAACAATAAGTGGAGCTGTCCTTGAACGTTTAGTAATACCAAAAAATCCTTGAGAGAAGCCACTCAGGGGAGCCAGGCTTACTCTCCTCTAAGAGGACTGCCCTGTGGGAGCCTATACCTCTGACCAAGCTGAACCTACTGCGTCACAGCTAGCTTACCCCCCCTACAGATTCCAGCCCCTCCTGTACGAGACCCTGTGCTGTGAGAAAGCCATCCTACTACTGGAGCCACAACATGGACTGCTTCTGAGGGGTGAGAGAATCGTTGGCCTTTTTTGTATTTGTTGCCCCGTTTTACCTCTTGCCCAGAAGAGCATGGATCGTCTCCTCCAGGTTGCGCATGTTAGCTCCAATTCCCCTTTCCCCCCTTCTCAGGTTTAGTGGGAACTCCACTTGCTTTAAAGGTTCTCACTAAAATTCAAATGACATTGCTGTGATTTTGTAATTTTGAAGTTCCTCAGGAGACCCATAATGGCAGCCTTGCCTGTGTCTTTTCTAGCATCTTCCATCCACAGGTTCAGAGCCTTCAATATGGTTGCACTATTTTTTGCACTACGTTTTGCTGTTTCTGTAACGTTAAATAATTTTTGCCCATGTTTTGGACTCTTTGTACAACAATGTGATCCTGATGCACCTTTTAATGGACTTTGGACTCTATACAGTTAGCATCCTTACTACTTTGCTCTTATGGACTGCCTCTGAGGGCACAAAAATACTAATGGTCCCACTTTGCCTTGTGTCAGTGTACAGTAGAAAGCCTAGACCTTGTATTGTATGATTTGCCCTTACCCTGATTTGCCCTTACCCTATTAACAGCTTTAGGAGAGGAAGAGGCAGACTGGGAACCTAAAGTGGCCCCGGAAAAAAATACTAAACGTGGCCCCGTTTTGTAGTCGGGTCCAAATTGATGGAAGGCAGGGCCAACAATACCATATAGTGGCACTTTATACTACCCCAATAGATCCAAATACCACAGTCCATCACGCTCCATATATGACTTTGGCCAGGTTGTTGAATAAATGATCATTTAGTGCAGTCTTTTGGTTCTCTGGTTATACCGAGAGGGAGACAAGACACCCTACTCAACAGGGCAGACCGGTGGGTAGCTGTTGCTAGGTCAGCTTATATGTGATAGAGAGCAGTATAAAGCAGCACTCTCACTTTAAAAAGGGAACCCTGGAGCATACCCTAAACACAAGCTTGGTTTTAAGTAAGGGTGTATGTAATACCCCAGAGTTGAATTACCATTCCTACACCCTACTACTGTCTCTAATGGGCTAGCCATAATGTTATCTGTGTATTTATTCCAAGTCTTATTACACTGTGCATTAATTGTTCTGCAATGTAACTGTTATTTGTTGTATTACATGTAATATGCCTGGTTCGCCAGCAGGTGGCAGCATATATGACAGATCTTTAGATAGAATGGAACTTACCAATCTCCCCCCAAAATTGGTTAGTCCTGCCTTCCTCCAAAGGGAAAGGCTGCAGGAAGTTTGCAGGCTGAGTGCAGTCTAGTCTTCAGTTGGGAGGAGAATCACCCTGACTCCTTACAGAGTATTGCGAGGGGGTCAACAGTCAAAAGTACTCTACTCCAAAAGTACCAGAACAGCCCTAAAGTCCAGACTAAAGCCGAGTTTAGCACAGCAGAGAAGGATAAAGCACAATATCCCAGTTTGCCTGCCTGTTTATTCCCAAACCTGCTGGAACCAAGAGAAACGCCACTTATACGGAGGCAAGATGGTTGAAGTAAAGCTGTTGCCCTTTATAAAAGTCTGGACTCGACTTATTCTCCACCTTCTACAACTCTCCCCTTTATTACATCGGAGCCTAACCCTGGGAATCGACAGTATTCAGGTAGGAGCACTGTGACACACAGAAAACTATTGGCGTCGCACCCCACCACTCGGCCCTGGGGGGTGGCATGTTGCAGCGGCAAACAACTAGACAGTATGGGGACAAGCAATGGCACAACTATCCCTCCTCCTCATACTGAGGCAGGTCTCCTCTGCTGACGAACAGGCAATTGTTGGGAAAGAACGCTTCCGTCCAAACTATTGTCTAACTAATCAGCCAGTGTAATACGAGCCTAACATACAATCATCCGTCCTCTTCACCCTCATCAGACTGTGATATCTCATGTTGGCTCCGATTCCCCGCTCTGAACGTCCCCCCACTGGCCCTTCCTCTACCATCCTGGCGCCCCCTTTACTACTACTACAACCACCACAGCTATGCATGGGGTCCCCTGCCTGCCCACTAGAGATGAGCGAATCTTCCAAGATTTGGTTTGTTTCAGATTCACAGTATTTTTCAAAAAGTTTGGTTCGGTCTGAATCTATTTATTCCAAACCAAAGTTGCTCCAATTGCCCTGGAAATTGGTATATAACCACCTCTAGTCCTCTAAAACACAGATTATTATTTTTTTTATGAAAAGCTCCTATCTTATTTCATTAATCTTTTTTACACATTTTTTCATTTTCCCTTGATACAACATCGGGTGTAACTGTATCTACTTTTATCGCTGACGCCGGAAACTGCGGTTATTGCTTGGCTGCAACTATCTGCAGTTACCTCCTGCGAGATGTGACAGAACACTACTGATTTCTTATGCGTCAGGTGCTGCTTTGCTAGATTCGTCTGAATCGAACCCGAAAAGAATTGGGTTCGATTCAGTGCCTAAAAAACCCTGAGATTCAGAACGAATCTCCGAATCTCCCCGCTTCACAATTCCCCACCGGAGCTTCACACTGCGGGTCTGCGCAGGAGGGGCAGGGCTGGGAGTCAGCTGTGCTCCTTCTCCTCCTACACAGACTTGATGTGCATCCTGCTGCTGCTGCTGGGGGCTCAGGCCATCGGAGGAGCCAGGCGAGTATGTACAGTTTATTTTTTTTCACTTCCTGTGAAGGGGGCATAACTACTGTGATGGGACACATATCTGGCTATAACTACTGTGAGGGGACACATATCTGGGCATAACTACTGTGATGGGACACATCTGGCTATAACTACTGTGAGGAGACACATCTGGGTATAACTACTGTGAGGTGACACATATCTGGATATAACAACTGAGGGGGCACATATCTGGGTATAACTACTGTGAGGTGGCACATATCTGGGCATAACTACTGTGAGGTGACACATATCTGGGCATAACTACTGTGAGGTGACACATATCTGGGTATAACTACTGTGAGGGGGGCACATATCTGGGTATAACTACTGTGAGGGGGGCACATATCTGGGTATAACTACTGTGAGGGGGGCACATATCTGGGTATAACTACTGTGAGGGGGGCACATATCTGGGTATAACTACTGTGAGGGGGGCACATATCTGGGTATAACGATTGTGAGGAGACACATATCTGGGCATAACTACTGTGAGGTGACACATATCTGGATATAACTACTGTGAGGGGGCACATATCTGGGTATAACTACTGTGAGGGGGCACATACCTGGCATAACATTTGAAATGGACGCAATGTTGACTTACTGTGTGGTGGCATAAAGGGGGAATAATTACTATGTAGGGGCTTTTAGGGCATTGGGTGGACACACCTGCCCACACTGTAACACCACCAAAGGCTTGTCCGGTGTCAACAGGCCCATGCAAGACAATGACCTCTTTGGTCAGGTACCCTTGCAGGTCGTCTAGCATGACGCTGATGTAAACAGTTTCCAATGGTCAGACATGACACTTGGGTGCTTCTCACCTCCCTTAAATCTACTTGGAGTTGTGCGGCATTCATCATCCGGTTCCACAGGGCATTGTTCACAATGAGGCGGTCATCAGTGTGGGATGTGGCCAAAGGGGCCAAAAGACATCCACTTCTCTGCCTCTCTGTGACTCTTTCAGTCTCTGTATCTCTGATACAACCTGCTGATGACTCCCTGTGACACTCTGAGCTCAGTGATCACCTCTCTGCCTTTCTGTGTCACCACCAGATCTTTGAGAAGTTCTGTTAGACGTTCTTCAGTACTTCCTGCATGATCTTCTTTTGTTTTGCTTTCGTTTTGACATCTCTCCTCCCTCTCCCAGCTGTCATCTATTAGCAGTGATTGCCTCTCTATATATCTCCCCCCCATACTGCCTCACCTTGCGGTTTATACAACTTCCTGGAGTGTGCTGATGCTAGAAGCTGCTACTGCTGCATCCACAAGATAAGTCTGTTTCTTTATTTCTGTGGGCTTGATCCTAGGTGACCCTGACTCCCTCCATATTAAGTGTAGGGAGCCGGTGGTCGTGTCCCCTCACTATTATAGGGTGTTCAGGTGTCATACAGTCGAGGAACGAGGGTATGCAATTTTCTACCATTGGGATTTTTGCATAGGCTGAGCAGTAAGGGAGAGAGCCAGGTCTGTTACAGGGCTTACCCTCCTGTTCCTTAGTTTTGGATCAAGTCAGTCGGATCTTCATTTGTGTCTTCTAGTTTTCTGTAACACCATCCGTGACATTCTGTGACTCTTCCAGTCTCTGTATCTCTGATACAACCTGCTGATGATTCTTAGTGACACTGAGCTCAGTGATCACTTCTCTGCCTCTCTGTGACTCTTCCAGTCTCTGTATCTCTAATACAACCTGCTGATGACTCTCTGTGACACTCTGAGCTCAGCGATCACTTCTCTGCCTCTCTGTGACTCTTCCAGTCTCTGTATCTCTGATACAACCTGCTGATGACTCTCTGTGACACTCTGAGCTCAGTGATCACTTCTCTGCCTCTCTGTGACTCTTCCAGTCTCTGTATCTCTGATACAACCTGCTGATGACTCTCTGTGACACTCTGAGCTCAGTGATCACTTCTCTGCCTCTCTGTGACTCTTCCCGTCTCTGTATCTCTGATACAACCTGCTGATGACTCTCTGTGACACTCTGAGCTCAGTGATCACTTCTATGCCTCTCTGTGACTCTTCCCGTCTCTGTATCTCTGATACAACCTGCTGATGACTCTCTGTGACACTCTGAGCTCGGTGATCACTTCTCTGCCTCTCTGTGACTCTGTATCTCTGATACAACCTGCTGAGGACTCTCTGACACTGAGCTCAGTGATCACTTCTCTGCCTCTGTGACTCTTCCCGTCTCTGTATCTGATACAACCTGCTGATGACTCTCTGCGACACTCTGAGCTCAGTGATCACTTCTCTGCCTCTCTGTGACTCTGTCAGTCTCTATCTCTGATACAACCTGCTGAGGACTCTCTGCGACACTCTGAGCTCAGTGATCACTTCTCTGCCTGTGACTCTGTCAGTCTCTGTATCTCTGATACAACCTGCTGATGACTCTCTGTGACACTCAGTGATCAATGGTCATATCTAATGGAGCTGGCAGTGAGGAGGATAAAGGGCAGGTGACAACACCCCGGGGAGGTGACTTGTATGATTCCGGGTCTCTCCTGAAGAGTCCAGCCGTTAACTCTGTGCCACAATTATGCCGTTAATGAGCTGAGCGAAATCCAATTAAAATGGTTGTTAAAGAGGTAACGGTGAGAGTAATCCTCACACATTCCTGCGCAGCAGGGAGGTCGCGGGGGAGGGGGGATTATACTGTTATAGCGCATTAGAGGGGCTGGTAAAATAATCTCATTACCCCCATAATATCAGCTCCCTCACACAGAATGCATTACTCTCATCATTCCAGACCCCAAGAGCTAACAATATAATCGCTCTCACACTCCCATCATCCCTGCCCTCAGTGGCTCACAATCTAATGTCTTTGTCAAAAGCAATGCATCACTCCTATCATCCCTGATCCCAGGAGCTCACAGTCCAATTTCTCTCTCACACACTATGTATCACTCCCATCATCCCGTGACTCTGTGGCGTGGGTAGTTAAAGCTGCAGAAGGAGCAGCGCCCACCCTTTTGGTCTGCTCTTACATAACCAATTTCTGCCAGTGCCCAGCGGCTCCTCACTAACCGGTCCCTAACAGCATGGCTTCTCCTAAAGGTGACCAGAGGACTACCTACATGTTCCATTAATGTGGCATCTCGCTACGGCCATGGGTAGCCCTGTTTCATGTGGCTTCGCCAATATTTATTTGGCTGTGCTAGAGGACAGGTGTGTGTTTTCCACCAGCAACCCTTACCTTTAAGGTACGTTGACGATATCTTCATGGTATGGTCGGGCACTGATACCCAATGTAATGAATTTGTCACCTATTTGAATAGCGCCCATTATAAGCATGGTCACATGCTGGAGGTTACTGGGAGATTGCTGTGAGTCGGACCTTACGCTCCTGTAATTCGCGCACTGGCTCCTGGTATTGCCCACATGGCCCAGGTAGGTGAGTGTTAGGTCCCGAGCTACTTGAGAAACCTTGGCGCAGTGCCCGGGCTCAGACATGTCCTCCACAGTAGGACATGTTGGCTAATCTCTCAATTTTACACCAGTATGAGGGTTTAGTACGACCGCAGAGCGCACCTGTCTTTGTTTGTTTTACTGCTTATCACATCCACACAATCGCTATCCTGTCTAGGATGTCCATTGTGGTACTTGTGGTCTGCTGCAGGCATCCTCCCTTGTATGCATTTTTGCTGGGGATTGCCATTAGCAGTGGGCCACGAGTGCAGGATCTGCCCCCCCCCCCCCCCCGGTATAGATGCGCCACTGCATATGGGGTTGAGCACTTCTGGCTTTTCATTACCACACCAATTTAATGTACACCAGGTGGGTTGTTTGCCATGGGTTCTCTGGGCAGCCATATCCCAGGTGCTTAAAAGGTACAGCACACCTATGCGCTTACGCCAGCAGCCCGAGGAAGTGCAAAGTCGTGCGAAACGCCCGTCGCCGCTACTATGTTTGAGAAACGCACATCTTGCCCCTATTTGTTCTGCTGAATGTTATCCCGGATGAATAAAGGATGATTTTCATTTTACCACATTGGTGAGTGCCGCCCTCATTTGCTTTCCACCTATTCGGACTGAATCCATTGTTGTTGGGCTTGTGCACCGTCATATTGTATCAGAGGCAAGACGTGCGGTGGACTGTTTCTGTTGTTTTACAGTAAAGTTTTTCTAGAGTATAGCAACTGTGCCGCCTGTTCTTTTTCTTCGTTTGTTTCATTCAAATGAAATGGAGCCAGGATCTGGGGTTAAAGGTGGGGAGGTTAGAGAAGCTGGGGCTGGAGGAGCTTAGGCTAGAGGTGCTGTGCCTAGAGCAGCCGAGGATAGAGGAACTGAAGCTAGAAGAGCTGAGGCTTTAGGAGCCCCAAGCTAGTGCTAGAAGAGCTGAGGTTAGGGGAGCTTAGGCTAGAAGAGCTGAGGCTTGAGGAAGTGAAGCTAGAAGAGCTGGGGCTGGAGGAGCTTAGGCTAGAGGTGCTGTGGCTAGAGGAGCCGAGGATAGAGGAACTGAAGCTAGAAGAGCTGAGGCTATAGGAGCCCCAAGCTAGTGCTAGAAGAGCTGAGGTTAGGGGAGCTTAGGCTAGAAGAGCTGAGGCTTGAGGAAGTGAAGCTAGAAGAGCTGGGGCTGGAGGAGCTTAGGCTAGAGGAGCCGAGGATGGAGGAACTGAAGCTAGAAGAGCTGAGGCTATAGGAGCCCCAAGCTAGTGCTAGAAGAGCTGAGGTTAGGGGAGCTTAGGCTAGAAGAGCTGAGGCTTGAGGAAGTGAAGCTAGAAGAGCTGGGGCTGGAGGAGCTTAGGCTAGAGGTGCTGTGGCTAGAGGAGCCGAGGATAGAGGAACTGAAGCTAGAAGAGCTGAGGCTATAGGAGCCCCAAGCTAGTGCTAGAAGAGCTGAGGTTAGGGGAGCTTAGGCTAGAAGAGCTGAGGCTTGAGGAAGTGAAGCTAGAAGAGCTGGGGCTGGAGGAGCTTAGGCTAGAGGTGCTGTGGCTAGAGGAGCCGAGGATAGAGGAACTGAAGCTAGAAGAGCTGAGGCTATAGGAGCCCCAAGCTAGTGCTAGAAGAGCTGAGGTTAGGGGAGCTTAGGCTAGAAGAGCTGAGGCTTGAGGAAGTGAAGCTAGAAGAGCTGGGGCTGGAGGAGCTTAGGCTAGAGGTGCTGGGGCTAGAGGACCCGAGGATGAAGGACTGAAGCTAGAGGAACTGAGGCAAGAGGGGAGTTGGGTCTAGAGGAGGTGGTGCTAGAGGGACTGAACGCAGAGGAATAGGGGCCACAGGAACTGAGACTAGAGAAGCTGAGACTAAAGAAGCTGGGGCTAGAGGAATTGAGTCTAGAAAATATGATGTTAGAGCTTCTGACGCTGGAGGAACTGGGCCTAGAAGAGCTGGGGCTAGAAGAGCTGAGGATGGAGGAACTGAAGCAAGAAATGCTGGCCCTAGAAGAGCTGAGGCCAGAGGACCTGAGGCTGTTCTTAACTTAGGCTAGAAGAATGTATGCAAGCGGGTTTGGACCCACTGCACTACTGACTACAGTATAGCCAGAGGGGCATGACTAAGCAACTACTTGGTCTTCACTTGATCCTCTGATGGTGAGAATAGGCTTGGGCCATTAGGATAGCTGACAGGTGCCACTCCAGAGCAGTCCCTGAGTCAGTTGCAGCTGACCAGGGGGTCATAGATACCGATGCAACCACCGAGGGGAAGTACGTGGTCAGGAAGTCTGAGGTCAGGACAGGCAGAGATCAAGCAAGGTCCGTAAACGAAGTCCGAGGTCAGAGGCAGGCGGCAAAAAGGCAAAATTTGATATTTCCAAAAGAAGGGTCCAGTACACAGCAAAGCAGAACTTGAAAAACACCTTCACACTTGGAACTAGACAAGCTACTGACCATGAGTTGCTCAGGCTTCTTCCTGTGGTAGGAAGCGCCTTTAAATACCTCCTGCAATCCAGCCATAGGCTGGTGAGACAGAGGGCGTGTACGTGCTGCCTCACAAGTGAGGAGAGACCCACCTGTGCACGCCCTAACAGTACAGGTCTCCAGCAGGAAGTAAACTCTGGCATGGAGCACAGATGCAACAATTAAGCTACCTGCTTCCTGCGCTTGTCAGCACGACGCATGGCAGCAGGAGGGAAAGAGGGAGCCCGGCGCCCATGCCCACGGGTAGGGGCAGCAGCGCCAGCACGGACTGCTCGGCTAACAGAATTAGACAAACTTGAGCTGGAGAAGCAGGAAGAGATAGAGTTAGAGCAGTTGAGGCTACAGCAGCTGAGGTAAAAGGAGCTGGGACTAGAGGAACTGGGGCAAGAGGAGGCTGTATAAGCACCAAGCGATCACATCATTTGTCAGATAATATTGCGCTTATTGCGAACATAAACTTTAGAAAATTGGTAAGAGGTTTTTGGAAAAAAAGGTGCAATTGTACAAACAGATGTCATTCTGAATTGAGCTGTTGATAAGGGTGGTTGGGTGAATGCAGTGCAGACAGAAAATGGTCTTGCACAGTATGCAGAGACACAAGCATCTCTTCCAGTGTAACAGGGACAGTGTAGGGACAGTGTAGGGACAGTGTAGAAATAATTGAGGGACTTTAATCAGGGAAAGCTGTTTGAGGGGCTGGGGCAGAGTGCTTAATAATGCAGCTGCTGCAGAAACGCGTTCAAGCAGTTCTATGTTTTAAAACCGGCCACTTGCAAGAAAAAAATTTAAATATTTTTTCAATTGAACAGAGAAACAGCAGTTTTTTGTTTGTTTTTTTAAACCTCATGTTTCTACATAGGATTATTGCCAGCACAGCACCCCAAAAGCATTCTACTGCTAAGCAATTGCCTTTTTTTTTTTTTTTTTTTTTTTTTTTTTTTGTGTTTCATTATAACAAAAGCATTTTAAGGCAATAATGCCATTTTTATGCCAATGAAATTATAAGTATAATGCACCATATACAGAAATATTAACGCCTTTCCTGCATTATATTGGTGGGGTTGGGAATAATCACAAGTTTTCAATGTGTGTCTTAATAGTAAGAAAAGGTCTTTTATGAACCTATGTTTTTAAACATATATAACACAGGTAGAAATCTTATCAATGACAGTACTACAATATTCATAAAGTAAATTGTCATTATCAGTGTTCAGGGTGTTTGTAGAAAGGAAAATACATTAAATGCACTTCTGGCTTTAAACTACAGAAAACACACTTGCAGGCCTCATGACAGAATGTGTAGAATACAGAAGAGCACAAAGAAAAAGGATGAGGTTATGGATTGGATGGCTCACTTCTCCTCTTGGTCACAGCAGGATGACGTGGAGGTGACTTCTGTGTCTGGCACCATGCTTTGAAGCCAGGGGCCAATGTATTTCTCCTGCTCCTTCTCCTTACAGACACAGAAATGCCTGTCAGAGGCATCCTTTTTGTCTTCACTGCTCCTTCCTAGAGGGACGCTTTCTTATTTTCCTAAGAAGAAGCATCAAAACCCTACCACGCCTTACAGCATATAGTCAAGAGCAGGGATGCTCAACCTGTGGCCATCCAGCTGTTGTAAACCTACAACTCCCACCATGCCCTGCTGGCTTATAGCTGTAGGCTGTCCGAGCATGCCGGGAGTTGTAGTTTTGCAACAGCTGGAAGGCCGCAGGTTGGGCATCTCTTGTCAAGAGCATCTCCCCGTTGATGACTTGTGTTTGAGCAGTCAGCATTTGGACTGCCCTGAGGAGGAGGTTCAGGAGGATGTAGGAGACCCAATGCATAGCTGTGTTGGTGCAGCGACCCCCTGAGGAGCGGGTGTAGAGGATAGGAGTGGCCCTGACGAAGTGTTGTGTCGCAGTGTACGCCTTCAGGCTATTGCTCCCTGAGCATCGGTGCAGTATAATTACACAGTTTGTTATACACTTGCCCTGATTTGCTCCCAGGCCGAATGACTGCCCGGATGAGCCAATCAGTGCAGCAGTAGGCAGGGAGGTGCCCTAGCAGAGCGGGCAGAACGCATTCTTTGTTGGGCTATGAATGAGGGAGGATGGGTCTTAGTGTCTGACGGAAAAGCCATCTTAGAGACAGTGTACAGTCTGAAATCATTCAAGCTTGTATTCTATTGCCAGGGAGAGTGACGGGAAAGGCAAAAATCACAAAGAAGGAGAGTTGTGTGTATAGACTAGTAACAGGCAGGGAAAGCTGTCAGCCCAAGCGAGGAGCTGAGGCCGGGGGGCCTGGCAGTGCATGCTTGCTGCAATTACTGCCTCACAGCTGCTGCAGAACATCACATAAGCAGCTTCCTGCAGAGATTTTTTTTTTAAACATTTTTGGAGGGTAGATGTGGGCATAAGCTTAAAACTGTACAACACGTGTTTTCCCATCCCGAGGATGGATCGCATTTGAAATATCAGTGAACACACATGAAATACTAGTGCAAACTTTAGGAAAATCGCATATGTGTGTCTTACCATACACAGGGTAGCAGATGACTATATGTGAGTGATAACGTGACATATTAGGCATAAATCCGTGTTGGTGCATCTCCTAAAGCATATGTGTGTCTTACAATACTCGGGGTAGACGAGGGTTTACATCAAATCCTTGTTGGGGCATCTCCAGACAGAGTCTGTGTGGTGGGGAACCTGACACTTTTACACTAGAGATAGTTTATACTGCACTATTTCACTGTCTTTGTGGAAAGGGAAGAACAGGGAAGAACATTGTATTGCGCCTCCCTGTCTTTAGGTTCCAGAAAGCAAATAGTTCTGTTGACAGGACTATATATTTTTTTCCCATCATGTATAACGGAACCAAACTGAACCGCTATGTGTCCCCATAGACATGTATTAGGACAGAGCAAAACGGAATGCCTCTTTAAAGGGTTTCTACCACTTGCAGATCGCATATTTGGTGATCAGACACTAGCGATCCGCTAGTGTCTGATGTAGCTTACAAGCTAATTATTACCTTAATCCGTTCGGCCCATACCTCAAAAAAAGCACTTTTATCTTTATGCAAATGAGCCTCTAGGTGCTATGCAGGCGTTTTTCCAGCACCTAGAGGCTCCGTCTACCTTTCAGTTTGCCGCCCAGCGCCTCGCTCCAGCACGCCCATCTCTTACCGTATTCGATCCTCCCCCTGCGTGCTGGAGCGAGGCGCTGGGCGGCAAACTGAAAGGTAGACGGAGCCTCTAGGTGCTGGAAAAACGCCTGCATAGCACCTAGAGGCTCATTTGCATAAAGATAAAAGTGCTTTTTTTGAGGTATGGGCCGAACGGATTAAGGTAATAATTAGCTTGTAAGCTACATCAGACACTAGCGGATCGCTAGTGTCTGATCACCAAATATGCGATCTGCAAGTGGTAGAAACCCTTTAAGGCTTCTGCTTTTGCTTTCTGTCCTAAAATTGTGTTAACGGAACCTATACCGGAATGTGAACCCGCCCTAAATAAGTTATTTAATAGCTGTAAGAATTGGGTACCCATGTACCTTACCAGCGAGCACACATGCCCTCCTGAATGTAACTGCTGTGGCCTGCACCTCACCTCCTAAGCCCCCTGCTCCCTAGACAACTAGAGGAGGAGGACAGAAGATGGTAGCTATTGGTGGCCAGCTGTTGGGGCAGTACATTGTGCTACACTGGGTTATTTGGTCCTGCTATGATGCTATTCTGTGTTGTCCTGCCTTCTGATGCTTTGGACATTGTAAACTGGATTCTTCTACTATGTCTTGTTGCTGTGTCTGTGATATGTCCCATCACATCAGTGGCTGAGCTCAGATTGGCGTCTATGCTTGCGGCTAACATAGAGCTTAAAAAATACGTCAATTCCTTCAAGCACAGTGTAAGGGATCTCCTGGCACCCCAACTGGGAAACTCTGATGGATGCTCCTAGTGCTTCCCAAGGGCTCCAAGCACTCCGCTCGACACCGTAAGCACTGCAGACCCCACGAACCGCCGCAGCTTGGTTGGGATCTCGCCGTCTTCTACCCACCCTGGACCTACGACAAGGCTCCCAGGTTCCAGTGGGTGAACCTCTCTTCCTTCATAGAGCGATGCAGGAACAAGCTCTTAGAAGAGCTCAGGGATAATAGCCGGGGAGTATACAGCGTATAGCATTCCCCAGTGTAGATGCAGCCTTCCCCCCCATACATGAGACAAGGCTCTATGCTGAGGGTAAAACAGGAACTCCTTAATGGGGCTACATGTCAGCCTTGTATGCAGGTCTTCCAGGAAGGGACACTCCCCTGAGGACCTTATGGAAGACTGCGACAGTTTTTACATTAGCCAATCACATGCATTTACAGTATGGAAACACTCCCAGCAATTGTACACAACCCCCCTCCCCTCTGCCTGTGATGCAATTAACCAACACAATGGGCTCTGCCTGTGATACAAATACTAAACATAAGGGGCTAACTTAATCACCCACAGGCAGAAAACACTAATTTTTCCCCAAATCACAGAAAACACCCCTCTGATCTGGGCGAACAACATATCCAGAAATCACCCAGATCCGAGCAGGGGTTCCCGAATTCCATGGAAGTCACATTTGGCCGACCGCAAACATGGCTTTCCTGCCCAAAACAGTTCCACAGATTTAGGCTGTGTGGCCGGTCTGTCTTCTTCAAGTTTTTAGTATATGGGCCATAATCCTGGGGCAAGAGGCTGGCAACCAGGCCCCTCCAAAACCCAGTGGCGAGGTTATGTCCGCCACACACAGCTTTGCGCTATTCCTCTAAATAAGATCTTCCGGAATTCAAAATGATTTTAATTTCCTCATTTCTATTGACATCTTCTAATGGTCTTATCTTTTCCATTACAGGTCCAGGTCATCATCACTGGGGCTACACCGGTAAGAACCTTATATCTGTCTCCTATTTGTTAAAAAAAAATAGCACAGGTTAAATAAAGGGTTTCTAGCACCACATTTTGACCTGATTAGCTGTCAGACAGCAGCGATCTGCCAGGGTCTGCTATTGTAATCCCTTTCTCTGCAGCGGTTTCCCTAAAAGACTAACTTTTATTGCTATGCAAATGAGCCTCTAGGTGCTATGGGGGCGTCTTTTCAGCACCTAGAGGCTCCGTCTACTCACCATGTCTGCCGCCCAGCTCGTCCCTCCAGCCCGCCCATCTCTAGATTGACAGCCTCCGTCGTGGCCGAATTCTCGTGCCTGCGCCATGTGTGTCTGTATTTGACGCAGGCGCAGTGATTGTCGGACTGTTCACTGCGCCGATGACGTCAGAGTGCTCCCAGGAACAGATGACGCCCGTCCTCAAGCAGTGGAGATGCGCAGGCGCAGTGGAGTTGCACAGGTGCAGCGAGTGGTCTGACAGTCCCTGCGCCTGCGCCGAATACAGACACACAGCGCAGGCGTGAGAATTCGGCCGCGATGGAGGCTGTCAATCTAGAGATGGGCGGGCTGGAGGGACGAGCTGGGGGACAGACATGGTGAGTAGACGGAGCCTCTAGGTGCTGAAAAGACGCCCCCATAGCACCTAGAGGCTCATTTGCATAGCAATAAAAGTCTTTTAGGGAAACCGTTGCAGAGAAAGGGATTACAATAGCAGACCCTGGCAGATCGCTGCTGTCTGACAGCTAATCAGGTCAAAATGTGGTGCTAGAAACCCTTTAAAGGGAAGAATTTATAGCGTTTCATGACTCTTATCCATATCGGACCTATAGACACATCACT
Source organism: Bufo gargarizans (assembly GCF_014858855.1). Lineage (NCBI taxonomy): Eukaryota > Metazoa > Chordata > Amphibia > Anura > Bufonidae > Bufo > Bufo gargarizans. The sequence goes on along the minus strand of NC_058083.1, from coordinate 530,896,665 downwards.
CATCAGCTTCATCCTATCAGTATCTGACCTATAGACACATCACTCATCAGCTTCATCCCATCAGTATCTGACCTATAGACACATCACTCATCAGCTTCATCCCATCAGTATCTGACCTATAGACACATCACTCATCAGCTTCATCCTATCAGTATCTGACCTATAGACACATCACTCATCAGCTTCATCCTATCAGTATCTCACCTATAGACACATCACTCATCAGCTTCATCCTATCAGTATCTGACCTATAGACACATCACTCATCAGCTTCATTCTATCAGTATCTGACCTGTAGATACATCACTCAGCTTCATCCTATCAGTATCTGACCTATAGACATATCACTCATCAGCTTCATCCTATCAGTATCTGACCTATAGACACATCACTCATGAGCTTCATCCTATCGGTATCTGACCTATAGACATATATCATGTATCAGCTTCATCCTATCAGTATCTGACCTATAGACCCATCACTCATCAGCTTCATCCTATCAGTATCTGACCTATAGACACATCTCTCATCAGCTTCATCCTATCAGTATCTGACCTATAGACACATCACTCATCAGCTTCATCCTATCAGTATCTGACCTATAGACACATCACTTATCAGCTTCATCCTATCAGTATCTGACCTATAGACACATCACTCATGAGCTTCATCCTATCGGTATCTGACCTATAGACATATATCATGTATCAGCTTCATCCTATCAGTATCTGACCTATAGACCCATCACTCATCAGCTTCATCCTGTCAGTATCTGACCTATAGACACATCACTCATCAGCTTCATCCTATCAGTATCTGACCTGTAGACACATCACTCATCAGCTTCATCCTATCAGTATCTGACCTGTAGATACGCAGGATAGTGTGAGGTCAGTGTAGTCCTGCAGGGGTGTAAGTGTAGCGCATGACCATGGGGCAGATTCTTGCAGTTAATGACTATTTTTCATGTTCTCTTCATGTTCCAGATAAGCTGGAATGGGACAAGTATTTCCCGGAGTGTGGTGGGAAGGCGCAGTCCCCTATTAATGTCGACATACAGAATGTTGCCTTTGACCCTTGGCTGAGGCCAATTCAGCTCTCTGGCTATAACCTGACAGCTGGAGGAACCCTGAAGTTGGAGAACAATATGCATACAGGTGAGACAGTGATCAGGGTCACATTTTCTAAATAAATGTTGGCCTTGAGGGGTCATTGTGGACCTTGGCCATGAGGAGTCATGGCCACTTCTCAGTCATTCTCTCCAGGGCTGTCTGTGTCTCCAGCAGTGCAGTTGTCTTCTGAGACTAAGTATTTCAGAGGTGTTGTTACTCACTCTGCCATCCTTGTGGTGTACAGAAGATAACATGTTAATGAGAGAACAGAGTTGGCTCCAAGACTCTAGATAACGCCTCCCTTCATGGTTTATATACCCTAACACACAACCTGGGACAATAGGATCCAGACTTTGTTCTATCCTATCTCCTTCCCATCTGTTACTCCCTTGGCAAGTGTAGTGCCCTGGAGCAGGGAGTACTTTGACATTTGGACATTTTTGTACATTTTCCTATTTCCCCCATGCAAAGTTAAAACTACTGATTTAATAGGATGGAAGAATCTCCTCCGGCTACAAAACCTACCCTGTTACCCCCTTTAAATAACCACACCAACACTTACTTGCTTGGTGAAATGACCATGATTTTACACATCCATCAACCTTATCACCTACTGCACCGTAACAAGGATCCTGGAGGGCAACCCAAACGAGCCGTATCCTCCTTCACCGCCTCACCTCGCACTTCAAGACTTACCCTTGGCCGCACTCACCGACCCAAGGGCACCAACTCCTTGAAGTATACTAGTATCCCCCCTGTAGGCCTTGTAGCCCAAACAGGGGCCCCATCCTCAGCATTAACAAACCATCTGAGATGCAGGCTCCAACATGTCCTGCACCTCTTAACCATTGAATTGCTCCCCAGGATCCTATTTCCAGCAGCCACCGGTGACACCTCACCTGTGGGCATCCTGCCACACCCTAATGGCCGTCTCCAAACCCTCCTGGATACCTAAAGCCCACATGTCCATGCCCACATCATTCAGATGTACACAATCATCTCTTAAGAATTGAGGCGACGCCGCCTCCAACTCCCGGTGACGCACAACAATCCTTATTCAACTTTGCTCGGGCTTTATTGATCCGCTCCACCGACCTAGCAAACCGCCAGCAACACCTCGCAACCACCTCCGACCATACCAGCAACAAATCCAGAAACTCCGACAATAAGCGCAGCACATCCAACTTGATATCCCGAATCACATCCCGGGAACGCCGCACTCCCAAATCGTTGCCTCCAACGTGAAGCACCAATATATCAGGCGGCTGATCTAAAGTGGCATTAATGTGAATTTCGGGCAAAACCGGCCCCCAAAGGAGCCCCCTCAAACCAATCCACCGGATTAGCAATTCCTCCGTCGGGAAACCCAACTGGCGTCCGTTCCTTCTAACATCTGCGCGTAAGGCCCCCCAGTAGACGTATGAATGCCCGAAGATCCATGCAAGACAAGGCGCTGCCCCTAAAACAAAATCAAATAATTGTGTCAACACTGCCCAACTGTCACGGACGGTGTACAGAAAACAAGGCAAAGCAACATGTATAAATGACTGGATCCAAAACTAAGGAACCAAGGGAGACCCCTGCAGAAGACCTGGCACTTTCCCTGGCTGCTCAGCCTATGCAAAGATCCTAATGGTGGAGGTTTGCATATCCACAAACCTTGACTATAAAGCCCTGAGCACCCTACAATAGTGAGGGGACACGACCACTGGCTCCCTACACAAGATACGGAGGGAGTCAGGGTCACCTGGGATCCAGCAAACAGAAAATAACAGATAAAGGTACAACACTTAGCTTTGTAGCAGACAGGAGAACAAAGTCAGCATGCACACACACTCCAGGAAGTAGTATAAGCCGCCCAGAAAAGCATTCTGGGGAGGAATTTAAAGGGAAGCAATTAGTCCAACACATGACAGCTGAGAGAAGCTAACGAGAGGAGGAACTGAATACCACAACACAGAAACTCAAGGAGGAGGTTCTGAAAGGCCTCTGTCAGAGCTTCTCAGCTGTCTGGTTGTGACAGTACCCCTCCCTCTACGAGTGGACTCCGGACACTCAGAACCCACCTTCTCAGGATGGGACCTATGGAAAGCCCTGATGAGACGAGAGGCCTTAATGTCCGTCACTGGGACCCACATCCTCTCCTCAGGACCATACCCCTCCCAATGAACAAGGTACTGAAGAGAACCGCGGACAAGACGAGAATCCACAATCCCTGAGACCTGAAATTCAAGATTCCCATCAACCATAATCGGAGGAGGAGGCAAAGGCGAGGGTACAATGGGTTGAACATAAGGTTTCAATAAGGACTTATGAAAAACATTATGGATCTTCCAAGTCTGAGGAAGATCAAGACGGTATGCAACAGGATTGATGACAGACAGGATTTTGTAAGGCCCAATAAACCTAGGACCCAACTTCCAGGAGGGAACCTTCAATTTGATATTCTTGGTAGACAACCACACCAGATCACCAACATTCAGGTCCGGACCAAGCACACGTTTCTTATCTGCCACACGCTTATATCTCTCACTCATGCTCTTTAGATTATCCTGAATCTTTTGCCAAATAGATGACAAAGAGGAGGAGAATCTGTCCTCATCAGGTAAACCAGAAGACCCCTCTCCCGAGAAAGTCCCAAACTGCGGATGAAACCCATATGCACCAAAAAATGGTGACTTATCAGAGGACTCCTGACGACGGTTATTTAAAGCAAACTCAGCAAGGGACAAAAAAGAACACCAATCCTCTTGATTCTCCGCCACAAAACAGCGCAGATATGTCTCCAGATTCTGATTGACGCGCTCTGTCTGGCCATTCGACTGCGGGTGGAAAGCAGAAGAGAATGACAACCGAACCCCCAAGCGAGAACAGAAAGCCTTCCAGAATCTGGAAACAAACTGCGTGCCCCTATCAGAGACTATGTCTGAAGGAATACCGTGCAATTTGACAATGTGATCAATAAATGCCTGCGCCAGCGTCTTAGCATTGGGCAAACCAGGAAAAGGGATGAAATGCACCATTTTGCTAAAACGGTCCACCACCACCAGAATCACGGTCTTCCCCGAGGAACGAGGCAGGTCCGTTATGAAGTCCATGGACAGATGTGTCCAAGGACGGGAAGGAATGGGTAAGGGAAGGAGAGGACCTGATGGCCGTGAATGAGGGACTTTGGCACGAGCGCAAGTCTCGCAGGCTGCCACAAAACCCTCAACCGACTTACGAAGCGCAGGCCACCAGAATCTCAGAGCGATGAGATCCAGTGTGGCTCTTACCCCCGGGTGCCCAGCAAGGACCGTATCGTGGTGTTCTTTAAAAATCTTGTGTCTTAAAGCGAGAGGCACAAACAACCTCCCAGGAGGACAAAGATCAGGAGCCTCTGACTGGGCTGCCTGCACCTCTGCCTCCAATTCAGGAAAAAGAGCAGAGACCACCACACCTTCAGCCAAAATGGGACCCGGGTCTTCAAAATTCCCGCCTCCCGGAAAACAACATGACAGGGCATCTGCCTTCACATTCTTAACTCCAGGGCGGAACGTGACAACAAAATTAAACCTAGAAAAGAACAACGACCATCTGGCCTGTCTCGGGTTCAGACGCTTGGCTGACTCCAAGTAGGCCAGATTTTTATGGTCAGTAAATACGGTAATAGGGTGTCTGGCTCCCTCTAGCCAATGGCGCCATTCCTCAAAAGCCAACTTGATGGCCAACAATTCCCTATCTCCCACATCGTAATTTCTCTCTGCGGAGGAGAGTTTTCTTGAGAAAAAGGCACACGGTCGCCAATTGGCAGGAGAGGAACCCTGAGACAAGACCGCCCTCACACCCACCTCAGAAGCATCAACCTCAACTATGAAGGGTAAAGAAACATCAGGTTGCACCAAGATGGGAGCGGAAGCAAAACTCTCCTTGATATCAGAAAAAGCCTTACGCGCCTCTACTGACCAAGAAGAAAAATCTACCCCCTTTCTGGTCATATCAGTGAGTGGTTTAACAATAGAAGAATAATTCAAAATGAACTTCCTGTAATAATTGGCAAAGCCCAAAAAACGCATCAGCGCCTTCTGATTCTCAGGAAGCTCCCACTCAAGCACAGCGCGGACCTTCTCGGGGTCCATGCGAAAACCAGAAGCGGAGAGAAGAAACCCCAGAAATTGAATTTCTGGAACCGCAAACACACATTTTTCCAGTTTCGCATATTATTTATTCTCCCGCAGGATGAGCAAGACCTGACGTAAATGTTCCTTTATGAGTTTTGAAATCGGGAGAAAAAATCAAAATGTCATCCAAATACACCAATACAAATTTTCCCATCAAATGATAAAAAATGCTGTTCACGAAATGCTGAAAAACGGCTGGGGCATTCATCAAACCAAAAGGCATAACCAAATTTTCAAAATGGCCCTCAGGGGTATTGAAGGCCGTCTTCCATTCGTCCCCTTCTCTGACCCTGACCAGGTTGTATGCCCCTCTTAAATCTAATTTGGAAAAGACTTTAGCCCCAACAACCTGGTTAAACAGGTCCGGGATCAGAGGAAGCGGATAAGGGTCACGAATTGTGATACTGTTCAGCTCCCTGAAATCCAGACAAGGTCTTAAAGAACCATCTTTTTTCTTAACAAAGAAAAAACCAGCGGCAACAGGTGACTTTGAGGGTCGTATGTGTCCCTTTCTCAGACTCTCAGAGATATAAGCACGCATAGCGACCCTTTCAGGTTGGGAAAGATTGTATAAACGAGATTTAGGCAGTTTGGCGCCTGGGATGAGATTAATAGGGCAATCGTACTCCCTGTGCGGGGGCAAATCCTGGACTCCACTCTCAGAGAAGACATCCGAAAATTCAGAGAGAAAAGATGGTACAGTCTTAGTAGAAACCTCAGAAACAGATGTCGTGAGGCAATTCTCTCAGCAAAAGTCACTCCAACCATTTATTTGCCTCGCTTGCCAATCAATGGTGGGGTTATGGTTAGTGAGCCAGGGTAGCCCCAACACTAGAGGAGTAGGCAACCCGCTAAGGACGAAACATGACACATCCTCAACATGAGCATCACTCACAATTAAACGGATATTGTGAACTATGCCCTTTAATGATTTTTGAGAAAGTGGAGCGGAATCGATAGCAAAAACAGGAATATTCTTTCCCAAAGTGCACACCTGGAAACCATGAGTTATCGCAAATTGATTATCAATGAGATTGACAGCTGCTCCACTATCTACAAAAATCTCACAAAAAATGTTCTTGCTCTCTAGCGCCACCCTAGCCGGCAGGACAAAACGGGAACTACAAGCAAATGGAAAACCTTCAATTTCCGCCTCAACCCTGCCAATAGTAACAGACGGAACATTTTTAAAAGATTTTTTTCCTTTGTTTCTTTATTACTCCCAGAAAACTGCCTGAATCTCCTAGAGGGACAAATATTTGCCAAAAGATTTATACCTCCACAACAAAAACAAACCCTCCCATGCGAGCTGAATCTTCTATTGTCAGAAGCAATCAACCCCAGCTGCATGGGCTCCTGCTCAGAAGGGGCTGACGGCAACTGAGACCCCTGCGCACAGAATGGGACCGCTGCACTGTCCTGGGACTGAGTATGACAGGAAGGGGACATCTCTCCTCTCTCTCTAAGACGCCTCTCAATACGAACGGCCTGAGACATAGCAGAGTCCAAAGAAATAGGCCTCTCATGAAAGGCAAATGCATCTTTCAATCCCTCTGAAAGACCATGGCAAAATTGACTTCGGAGTGCAGCATCATTCCAACCAGTATCAGCTGCCCATCTCCGAAATTCTGAGCAGTATATCTCTGCGGATTGTTTACCCTGGCATAACAGACGCAGTCTAGACTCAGCCAGAGCAATACGATCCGGATCATCATATATCTGACCCTGGGCTAAAAAGAATTCATCGACTGAACAGAGGGGCCGTGCCCCCTCCGGCAGCGAAAAGGCCCAGGACTGAGCATTACCTCTGAGCAGCGATATAATGATCCCCACCCTCCGTTCCTCATCACCAGAGGAGTGGGGAAGAAGGCGAAAATGGAGTTTGCAAGCCTCTCTAAAACGCACAAAATTCTCACTACCCCCGGAGAACGTATCCGGGAGCGAGATCTTAGGCTCAGAACAAACTCCATGAACGCAAGCTGAACCGGTCACTTGAAGCTGAGAAAGTCTTACGGAGATCATCTACCTCCAATGAAAGACCCTGGAAGCGTTCAGCCAAAAGTGAAACCGGATCCATGCTTGAGACGGTTATGGCGGCTTATAATGTCACGGACGGTGTACAGGAAACAAGGCAAAACAACATGTATAAATGACTCACTGGATCCAAAGCTAAGGAACCAAGGGAGACCCCTGCAGAAGACCTGAGACTTTCCCTGGCTGCTCAGCCTATGCAAAGATCTTAATGGTGGAGGTTTGCATATCCACGAACCTTGACTATAAAGCCCTGAGCACCCTACAATAGTGAGGGGACACGACCACCGGCTCCCTACACAAGATACGGAGGGAGTCAGGGTCACCTGGGATCCAGCAAACAGAAAATAACAGATAACGGTACAACACTTAGCTTTGTAGCAGACAGGAGAACAAAGTCAGCATGCACACACACTCCAAGAGGAAGTATAAGCCGCCCAGAAAAGCATTCTGGGTAGAGTTGAGCGAACACCTGGATGTTCGGGTTCGAGAAGTTCGGCCGAACATCCCGGAAATGTTCGGGTTCGGGATCCGAACCCGATCCGAACTTCGTCCCGAACCCGAACCCCATTGAAGTCAATGGGGACCCGAACTTTTCGGCACTAAAAAGGCTGTAAAACAGCCCAGGAAAGAGCTAGAGGGCTGCAAAAGGCAGCAACATGTAGGTAAATCCCCTGCAAACAAATGTGGATAGGGAAATGAATTAAAATAAAAATTAAATAAATAAAAATTAACCAAAATCAATTGGAGAGAGGTTCCATAGCAGAGAATCTGGCTTCCCGTCACCCACCACTGGAACAGTCCATTCTCAGATATTTAGGCCCCGGCACCCAGGCAGAGGAGAGAGGTCCCGTAACAGAGAATCTGTCTTCATGTCAGCAGAGAATTAGTCTGCATGTCATAGCAGAGAATGAGGCTTCACGTCAGCCACCACTGCAACAGTCCATTGGCATATATTTAGGCCCAGCACCCAGGCAGAGGAGGGAGGTCCCGTAACAGAGAATCTGTCTTCATGTCAGCAGAGAATTAGTCTGCATGTCATAGCAGAGAATGAGGCTTCACGTCAGCCACCACTGCAACAGTCCATTGGCATATATTTAGGCCCAGCACACACACAGGCAGAGGAGAGAGGTCCCGTAACAGAGAATCTGGCTTCATGTCAGCAGAGAATCAGTCTGCATGTCATAGCAGAGAATGAGGCTTCACGTCAGCCACCACTGCAACAGTCCATTGGCATATATTTAGGCCCAGCACACACACAGGCAGAGGAGAGAGGTCCCGTAACAGAGAATCTGGCTTCATGTCAGCAGAGAATCAGTCTGCATGTCATAGCAGAGAATGAGGCTTCACGTCAGCCACCACTGCAACAGTCCATTGGCATATATTTAGGCCCAGCACCCAGGCAGAGGAGGGAGGTCCCGTAACAGAGAATCTGTCTTCATGTCAGCAGAGAATTAGTCTGCATGTCATAGCAGAGAATGAGGCTTCACGTCAGCCACCACTGCAACAGTCCATTGGCATATATTTAGGCCCAGCACACACACAGGCAGAGGAGAGAGGTCCCGTAACAGAGAATCTGGCTTCATGTCAGCAGAGAATCAGTCTGCATGTCATAGCAGAGAATGAGGCTTCACGTCAGCCACCACTGCAACAGTCCATTGGCATATATTTAGGCCCAGCACACACACAGGCAGAGGAGAGAGGTCCCGTAACAGAGAATCTGGCTTCATGTCAGCAGAGAATCAGTCTGCATGTCATAGCAGAGAATGAGGCTTCACGTCAGCCACCACTGCAACAGTCCATTGGCATATATTTAGGCCCAGCACCCAGGCAGAGGAGGGAGGTCCCGTAACAGAGAATCTGTCTTCATGTCAGCAGAGAATTAGTCTGCATGTCATAGCAGAGAATGAGGCTTCACGTCAGCCACCACTGCAACAGTCCATTGGCATATATTTAGGCCCAGCACCCAGGCAGAGGAGGGAGGTCCCGTAACAGAGAATCTGTCTTCATGTCAGCAGAGAATTAGTCTGCATGTCATAGCAGAGAATGAGGCTTCACGTCAGCCACCACTGGAACAGTCCATTCTCAGATATTTAGGCCCCGGCACCCAGGCAGAGGAGAGAGGTCCCGTAACAGAGAATCTGTCTTCATGTCAGCAGAGAATTAGTCTGCATGTCATAGCAGAGAATGAGGCTTCACGTCAGCCACCACTGCAACAGTCCATTGGCATATATTTAGGCCCAGCACCCAGGCAGAGGAGAGAGGTCCCGTAACAGACAATCTGGCTTCATGTCAGCAGAGAATCAGTCTGCATGTCATAGCAGAGAATCAGGCTTCACGTCACCCACCACTGCAACAGTCCATTGTCATAAATTTAGGCCCAGCACTAGTGTTGAGCGGCATGTCCCATATTCGAATTCGCGAAATTTTGTGAATATTCGAAAGAATATTCGTAAAATATTCGCGATTATTCAAATTCGTTATTATTTCGCATATGCGATAATTCGAATTATCGCATAATACATATGCTATGCAAAATTCACATGTGCGCTAATGAAATCGCCTTACGAAGATTCGCAACTCAATTCAATCACTAATGTATGAATGCAATGCCCTTTGCCTCTGTTCTGGGACAAGTGTAGATATTCGCATGTGCGCTAATAAAATCGCCTTACGAAGATTCGCACCTCAATCACTTTCTAGGGAATGTGAGACTTTTGGGAATCAATCGAGATACAGTGGGGGGTGATGACAGTAGTTGACAGAGTACAGATCAATGTAATCTGTAAGGTGGAAAGTAAAATAAAAAATACGAATATTCGTAAATCGAATTTTACGAAGTTCTACGTATTCGCGAATATGGTGCTATACTATATGAATGCACAGGCCTTTGCCTCTCTGTTCTGGGGACAAGTGTAGATATTTGCATTTGCGTTAATAAAATCGCCTTACGAAGATTCGCAGCTCAATTCAATCACTAATGTATGAATGCAAAGCCCTTTGCCTCTGTTCTGGGACAAGTGTAGATATTCGCATGTGCGCTAATAAAATCGCCTTACGAAGATTCGCAACTCAATTCACTAATGTATGAATGCAAAGCCCTTTGCCTCTGTTCTGGGACGTGCCGATATTCGCATGTGCGCTAATAAAATCGCCTTACGAAGATTCGCGCCTCAATCACTTTCTAGGCAATGTGAGTAAGATCTGAGCTGTTGGACCTTTGGGAAACAATCAATTATATGTGTACTGTAATTTTGTGGGGGGGGGGGGGGAAACAAAAAACGAATATTCGTTTTTACGAATATATAGCACTATATTCGAAATATTCGCGAAATCGCGAAGTTGCGATATTCGCGAAAAAAATTTGCTTTTCGAATATTCGCGCTCAACACTACCCAGCACCCAGGCAGAGGAGAGAGGTCCCGTAACAGAGAATCTGGCTTCATGTCAGCAGAGAATCAGTCTTCATATCATAGCAGAGAATCAGGCTTCACGTCACCCACCACTGTAAGAGTCAATTTTCATAAATTTAGGCCCAGAACCCAGGCAGAGGAGAAAGGTCCCGTAACAGACAATCTGGCTTCATGTCAGCAGAGAATCAGTCTTCATATCATAGCAGAGAATCAGGCTTCACGTCACCCACCACTGCAACAGTCAATTGTCATAAATTTAGGCCCAGCACCCAGGCAGAGGAGAGAGCTCCCGTAACAGAGGATCTGGCTTCATGTCAGCAGAGAATCAGTCTGCATGTCATAGCAGAGAATGAGGCTTCACGTCACCCACCACTGCAACAGTCCATTGGCATATATTTAGGCCTAGCACACAGGCAGAGCAGAGAGGTCCCGTAACAGACAATCTGGCTTCATGTCAGCAGAGAATCAGTCTGCATGTCATAGCAGAGAATGAGGCTTCACGTCACCCACCACTGCAACAGTCCATTGGCATATATTTAGGCCTAGCACACAGGCAGAGCAGAGAGGTCCCGTAACAGACAATCTGGCTTCATGTCAGCAGAGAATCAGTCTGCATGTCATAGCAGAGAATGAGGCTTCACGTCACCCACCACTGCAACAGTCCATTGGCATATATTTAGGCCTAGCACACAGGCAGAGGAGAGAGGTCCCGTAACAGAGAATCTGGCTTCATGTCAGCAGAGAATCAGTCTGCATGTCATAGCAGAGAATGAGGCTTCACGTCACCCACCACTGCAACAGTCCATTGGCATATATTTAGGCCTAGCACACAGGCAGAGCAGAGAGGTCCCGTAACAGAGGATCTGGCTTCATGTCAGCAGAGAATCAGTCTGCATGTCATAGCAGAGAATGAGGCTTCACGTCACCCACCACTGCAACAGTCCATTGGCATATATTTAGGCCTAGCACACAGGCAGAGCAGAGAGGTCCCGTAACAGACAATCTGGCTTCATGACAGCAGAGAATCAGTCTGCATGTCATAGCAGAGAATGAGGCTTCACGTCAGCCACCACTGCAACAGTCCATTGGCATATATTTAGGCCTAGCACACAGGCAGAGCAGAGAGGTCCCGTAACAGACAATCTGGCTTCATGACAGCAGAGAATCAGTCTGCATGTCATAGCAGAGAATCAGGCTTCACGTCAGCCACCACTGCAACAGTCCATTGTCATAAATTTAGGCCCAGCACCCAGGCAGAGGAGAGAGGTCCCGTAACAGAGAATCTGGCTTCATGTCAGCAGAGAATCAGTCTTCATATCATAGCAGAGAATCAGGCTTCACGTCACCCACCACTGTAAGAGTCAATTTTCATAAATTTAGGCCCAGCACCCAGGCAGAGGAGAGAGGTCCCGTAACAGACAATCTGGCTTCATGTCAGCAGAGAATCAGTCTTCATATCATAGCAGAGAATCAGGCTTCACGTCACCCACCACTGCAACAGTCAATTTTCATAAATTTAGGCCCAGAACCCAGGCAGAGGAGAAAGGTCCCGTAACAGACAATCTGGCTTCATGTCAGCAGAGAATCAGTCTTCATATCATAGCAGAGAATCAGGCTTCACGTCACCCACCACTGTAAGAGTCAATTTTCATAAATTTAGGCCCAGAACCCAGGCAGAGGAGAAAGGTCCCGTAACAGAGAATCTGGCTTCATGTCAGCAGAGAATCAGTCTTCATATCATAGCAGAGAATCAGGCTTCACGTCACCCACCACTGTAAGAGTCAATTTTCATAAATTTAGGCCCAGAACCCAGGCAGAGGAGAAAGGTCCCGTAACAGACAATCTGGCTTCATGTCAGCAGAGAATCAGTCTTCATATCATAGCAGAGAATCAGGCTTCACGTCACCCACCACTGCAACAGTCAATTGTCATAAATTTAGGCCCAGCACCCAGGCAGAGGAGAGAGCTCCCGTAACAGAGGATCTGGCTTCATGTCAGCAGAGAATCAGTCTGCATGTCATAGCAGAGAATGAGGCTTCACGTCACCCACCACTGCAACAGTCCATTGGCATATATTTAGGCCTAGCACACAGGCAGAGCAGAGAGGTCCCGTAACAGACAATCTGGCTTCATGTCAGCAGAGAATCAGTCTGCATGTCATAGCAGAGAATGAGGCTTCACGTCACCCACCACTGCAACAGTCCATTGGCATATATTTAGGCCTAGCACACAGGCAGAGCAGAGAGGTCCCGTAACAGACAATCTGGCTTCATGTCAGCAGAGAATCAGTCTGCATGTCATAGCAGAGAATGAGGCTTCACGTCACCCACCACTGCAACAGTCCATTGGCATATATTTAGGCCTAGCACACAGGCAGAGCAGAGAGGTCCCGTAACAGAGGATCTGGCTTCATGTCAGCAGAGAATCAGTCTGCATGTCATAGCAGAGAATGAGGCTTCACGTCACCCACCACTGCAACAGTCCATTGGCATATATTTAGGCCTAGCACACAGGCAGAGCAGAGAGGTCCCGTAACAGACAATCTGGCTTCATGTCAGCAGAGAATCAGTCTGCATGTCATAGCAGAGAATGAGGCTTCACGTCACCCACCACTGCAACAGTCCATTGGCATATATTTAGGCCTAGCACACAGGCAGAGCAGAGAGGTCCCGTAACAGACAATCTGGCTTCATGACAGCAGAGAATCAGTCTGCATGTCATAGCAGAGAATGAGGCTTCACGTCAGCCACCACTGCAACAGTCCATTGGCATATATTTAGGCCTAGCACACAGGCAGAGCAGAGAGGTCCCGTAACAGACAATCTGGCTTCATGACAGCAGAGAATCAGTCTGCATGTCATAGCAGAGAATCAGGCTTCACGTCAGCCACCACTGCAACAGTCCATTGTCATAAATTTAGGCCCAGCACCCAGGCAGAGGAGAGAGGTCCCGTAACAGAGAATCTGGCTTCATGTCAGCAGAGAATCAGTCTTCATATCATAGCAGAGAATCAGGCTTCACGTCACCCACCACTGTAAGAGTCAATTTTCATAAATTTAGGCCCAGCACCCAGGCAGAGGAGAGAGGTCCCGTAACAGACAATCTGGCTTCATGTCAGCAGAGAATCAGTCTTCATATCATAGCAGAGAATCAGGCTTCACGTCACCCACCACTGCAACAGTCAATTTTCATAAATTTAGGCCCAGAACCCAGGCAGAGGAGAAAGGTCCCGTAACAGACAATCTGGCTTCATGTCAGCAGAGAATCAGTCTTCATATCATAGCAGAGAATCAGGCTTCACGTCACCCACCACTGCAACAGTCAATTGTCATAAATTTAGGCCCAGCACCCAGGCAGAGGAGAGAGCTCCCGTAACAGAGGATCTGGCTTCATGTCAGCAGAGAATCAGTCTGCATGTCATAGCAGAGAATGAGGCTTCACGTCACCCACCACTGCAACAGTCCATTGGCATATATTTAGGCCTAGCACACAGGCAGAGGAGAGGTTCATTCAACTTTGGGTAGCCTCGCAATATAATGGTAAAATGAAAATAAAAATAGGATTGAATGAGGAAGTGCCCTGGAGTCCAATAATATATGGTTATGGGGAGGTAGTTAATGTCTAATCTGGACAAGGGACGGACAGGTCCTGTGGGATCCATGCCTGGTTCATTTTTATGAACGTCAGCTTGTCCACATTGGCTGTAGACAGGCGGCTGCGTTTGTCTGTAATGACGCCCCCTGCCGTGCTGAATACACGTTCAGACAAAACGCTGGCTGCCGGGCAGGCCAGCACCTCCAAGGCATAAAAGGCTAGCTCTGGCCACGTTGACAATTTAGAGACCCAGAAGTTGAATGGGGCCGAACCATCAGTCAGTACGTGGAGGGGTGTGCACACGTACTGTTCCACCATGTTAGTGAAATGTTGCCTCCTGCTAACACGTTGCGTATCAGGTGGTGGTGCAGTTAGCTGTGGCGTGTTGACAAAAGTTTTCCACATCTCTGCCATGCTAACCCTGCCCTCAGAGGAGCTGGCCGTGACACAGCTGCCTTGGCGACCTCTTGCTCCTCCTCTGCCTTGGCCTTGGGCTTCCACTTGTTCCCCTGTGACATTTGGGAATGCTCTCAGTAGCGCGTCTACCAACGTGCGCTTGTACTCGCGCATCTTCCTATCACGCTCCAGTGCAGGAAGTAAGGTGGGCACATTGTCTTTGTAGCGTGGATCCAGCAGGGTGGCAACCCAGTAGTCCGCACAGGTTAAAATGTGGGCAACTCTGCTGTCGTTGCGCAGGCACTGCAGCATGTAGTCGCTCATGTGTGCCAGGCTGCCCAGGGATAAGGACAAGCTGTCCTCTGTGGGAGGCGTATCGTCATCGTCCTGCCTTTCCCCCCAGCCACGCACCAGTGATGGACCCGAGCTGCGTTGGGTGCCACCCCGCTGTGACCATGCTTCATCCTCATCCTCCTCCACCTCCTCCTCATCCTCGTCCTCCTCGTCCTCCAGTAGTGGGCCCTGGCTGGCCACATTTGTACCTGGCCTCTGCTGTTGCCAAAAACCTCCCTCTGAGTCACTTCGAAGAGACTGGCCTGAAAGTGCTAAAAATGACCCCTCTTCCTCCTCCTCCTCCTCCTCCTCCTGGGCCACCTCCTCTTCCATCATCGCCCTAAGTGTTTTCTCAAGGAGACATAGAAGTGGTATTGTAACGCTGATAACGGTGTCATCGCCACTGGCCATGTTGGTGGAGTACTCGAAACAGCGCAACAGGGCACACAGGTCTCGCATGGAGGCCCAGTCATTGGTGGTGAAGTGGTGCTGTTCTGTAGTGCGACTGACCCGTGCGTGCTGCAGCTGAAACTCCACTATGGCCTGCTGCTGCTCGCACAGTCTGTCCAGCATGTGCAAGGTGGAGTTCCACCTGGTGGGCACGTCGCATATGAGGCGGTGAGCGGGAAGGCCGAAGTTACGCTGTAGCGCAGACAGGCGAGCAGCAGCAGGATGTGAACGCCGGAAGCGCGAACAGACGGCCCGCACTTTATGCAGCAGCTCTGACATGTCGGGGTAGTTGTGAATGAACTTCTGCACCACCAAATTCAGCACATGCGCCAAGCAAGGGATGTGCGTCAAATTGGCTAGTCCCAGAGCTGCAACGAGATTTCGCCCATTATCACACACCACCAGGCCGGGCTTGAGGCTCACCGGCAGCAACCACTCGTCGGTCTGTTGTTCTATACCCCGCCACAACTCCTGTGCGGTGTGGGGCCTGTCCCCCAAACATATGAGTTTCAGAATGGCCTGCTGACGTTTACCCCGGGCTGTGCTGAAGTTGGTGGTGAAGGTGTGTGGCTGACTGGATGAGCAGGTGGAAGAAGAGGAGGAGGAAGCCGAGAAGGAGGAGGTGGCAACAGGAGGCAAAGAATGTTGCCCTGCGATCCTTGGCGGCGGAAGGACGTGCGCCAAACAGCTCTCCGCCTGGGGCCCAGCTGCCACTACATTTACCCAGTGTGCAGTTAGGGAGATATAGCGTCCCTGGCCGTGCTTACTGGTCCACGTATCTGTGGTTAGGTGGACCTTGCCACAGATGGCGTTGCGCAGTGCACACTTGATTTTATCGGATACTTGGTTGTGCAGGGAAGGCACGGCTCTCTTGGAGAAGTAGTGCCGGCTGGGAACAACATACTGTGGGACAGCAAGCGACATGAGCTGTTTGAAGCTGTCTGTGTCCACCAGCCTAAATGACAGCATTTCATAGGCCAGTAGTTTAGAAATGCTGGCATTCAGGGCCAGGGATCGAGGGTGGCTAGGTGGGAATTTACGCTTTCTATCAAATGTTTGTGAGATGGAGAGCTGAACGCTGGCGTGTGACATGGTTGAGACGCTTGGTGACGGAGGTGGTGGTGGTGGTGTTGGTGGTACATCCCCTGTTTGCTGGGCGGCAGGTGCCAACGTTCCTCCAGAGGCGGAGGAAGAGGCCGAGGCGGCAGCAGCAGAATAGGCCGAGGCGGCAGCAGCAGAAGAGGTAGCAGGGGGAGCCTGAGTGACTTCCTTGGTTTTAAGGTGTTTACTCCACTGCAGTTCATGCTTTGCATGCAGGTGCCTGGTCATGCAGGTTGTGCTCAGGTTCAGAACGTTAATGCCTCGCTTCAGGCTCTGATGGCACAGCGTGCAAACCACTCGGGTCTTGTCGTCAGCACATTGTTTGAAGAAGTGCCATGCCAGGGAACTCCTTGAAGCTGCCTTTGGGGTGCTCGGTCCCAGATGGCGGCGGTCAGTAGCAGGCGGAGTCTCTTGGCGGCGGGTGTTCTGCTTTTGCCCACTGCTCCCTCTTTTGCTACGCTGTTGGCTCGGTCTCACCACTGCCTCTTCCTCCGAACTGTGAAAGTCAGTGGCACGACCTTCATTCCATGTGGGGTCTAGGACCTCATCGTCCCCTGCATCGTCTTCCACCCAGTCTTGATCCCTGACCTCCTGTTCAGTCTGCACACTGCAGAAAGACGCAGCAGTTGGCACCTGTGTTTCGTCATCATCAGAGACATGCTGAGGTGGTATTCCCATGTCCTCATCATCAGGAAACATAAGTGGTTGTGCGTCAGTGCATTCTATGTCTTTCACCGCTGGGGAAGGGCTAGGTGGATGCCCTTGGGAAACCCTGCCAGCGGAGTCTTCAAACAGCATAAGAGACTGCTGCATAACTTGAGGCTGAGACAGTTTCCCTGGTATGCATGGGGGTGATGTGACAGACTGATGGGGTTGGTTTTCAGGCGCCATCTGTGCGCTTTCTGCAGAAGACTGGGTGGGAGATAATGTGAACGTGCTGGATCCACTGTCGGCCACCCAATTGACTAATGCCTGTACCTGCTCAGGCCTTACCATCCTTAGAACGGCATTGGGCCCCACCATATATCGCTGTAAATTCTGGCGGCTACTGGGACCTGAGGTAGTTGGTACACTAGGACGTGTGGATGTGGCAGAACGGCCACGTCCTCTCCCAGCACCAGAGGGTCCACTAACACCACCACGACCATGTCCACGTCCGCGTCCCTTACTAGATGTTTTTCTCATTGTTATGGTTCACCACAACAACAAATATATTATTTGGCCCAATGTATTGTATTCAAATTCAGCGGGATATAAATTTGAGGCCTAGTATTTAGGCGCTGGGTGACCGGTATGGATTTAGTGACAGAATTAGACTTGGAAATGCACAGAAGCGTGTGTGTGTGAAGTTATTCTGAATGACCCAATGTGCACCTTGAATATTATATACCCTTTTAGGGATAGATTTCAAATAGCTCTGATATAGCAGAAACCACTAAATTATGAAATTGCTAAATTGGGAATTGTACTTCAACCCAGAACAAAAAATGTGCTTTGACGGACACTAAATATCTTGCCCAGCAACAACAGTACAACGGTGGGTAACGAGAGATTTAGAGGGAATTAAATTTGAGGCCTAGTATTTAGGCGCTGGGTCACCGGTATGGATTTAGTGACAGAATTAGACTTGGAAATGCACAGAAGCGGGTGTGTGTGAAGTTATTCTGAATGACCCTATGTGCACCTTCAATATTATATACCCTTTTAGGGATAGATTTCAAATAGCTCTGATATAGCAGAAACCACTAAATTATGAAATTGCTAAATTGGGAATTGTACTTCAACCCAGAACAAAAAATGTGCTTTGACGGACACTAAATATCTTGCCCAGCAACAACAGTACAGCGGTGGGTAACGAGAGATTTAGAGGGAATTAAATTTGAGGCCTAGTATTTAGGCGCTGGGTCACCGGTATGGATTTAGTGACAGAATTAGACTTGGAAATACACAGTAGCGTGTGTGTGAAGTTATTCTGAATGACCCTATGTGCACCTTCAATATTATATACCCTTTTTGGGATAGATTTCAAATAGCTCTGATATAGCAGGAACCACTAAATTATGAAATTGCTAAATTGGGAATTGTACTTCAACCCAGAACAAAAAATGTGCTTTGACGGGCACTAAATAACTTTCCCAGCTACAACAGGACAACGGTAACGAGAGATTTAGAGGGATTTAAATTTGAGGCCTAGTATTTAGGCGCTGGGTGACAGGTATGGGTTTAGTGCCAGAATTAGACTTGGAAATACACAGTAGCGGGTGTGTGTGAAGTTATTCTGAATGACCCTATGTGCACCTTCAATATTATATACCCTTTTTGGGATAGATTTCAAATAGCTCTGATATAGCAGAAACCACTAAATTATGAAATTGCTAAATTGGGAATTGTACTTCAACCCAGAACAAAAAATGTGCTTTGACGGACACTAAATATCTTGCCCAGCAACAACAGTACACCGGTGGGTAACGAGAGATTTAGAGGGAATTAAATTTGAGGCCTAGTATTTAGGCGCTGGGTCACCGGTATGGATTTAGTGACAGAATTAGACTTGGAAATACACAGTAGCGGGTGTGTGTGAAGTTATTCTGAATGACCCTATGTGCACCTTCAATATTATATACCCTTTTTGGGATAGATTTCAAATAGCTCTGATATAGCAGGAACCACTAAATTATGAAATTGCTAAATTGGGAATTGTACTTCAACCCAGAACAAAAAATGTGCTTTGACGGGCACTAAATAACTTTCCCAGCTACAACAGGACAACGGTAACGAGAGATTTAGAGGGATTTAAATTTGAGGCCTAGTATTTAGGCGCTGGGTGACAGGTATGGGTTTAGTGACAGAATTAGACTTGGAAATACACAGTAGCGGGTGTGTGTGAAGTTATTCTGAATGACCCTATGTGCACCTTCAATATTATATACCCTTTTTGGGATAGATTTCAAATAGCTCTGATATAGCAGAAACCACTAAATTATGAAATTGCTAAATTGGGAATTGTACTTCAACCCAGAACAAAAAATGTGCTTTGACGGACACTAAATATCTTGCCCAGCAACAACAGTACAGCGGTGGGTAACGAGAGATTTAGAGGGAATTAAATTTGAGGCCTAGTATTTAGGCGCTGGGTCACCGGTATGGATTTAGTGACAGAATTAGACTTGGAAATACACAGTAGCGGGTGTGTGTGAAGTTACTCTGAATGACCCTATGTGCACCTTCAATATTATATACCCTTTTTGGGATAGATTTCAAAGAGCTCTGATATAGCAGGAACCACTAAATTATGAAATTGCTAAATTGGGAATTGTATTTCAACCCAGAACAAGAAATGTGCTTGAACGGACACTAAATAACTCGCCCAGCTACAGCACTAGGGACAGATTTAGCTGGATATAAATTTGAGGCCTAGTATTTAGGCGCTGGGTGACCGGTATGGATTTAGTGACAGAATTAGACTGGGATATGGCCAAAAAATGAACAGACTATTGCTGGTTAAATGCACTTGGTGTGACAGCTTCACCCTGATGTAGGCTTTAGCCAAAAAACAACCACACCATTGAGGGTTAAATGCACTTGGTGACAGGCGCAGCTTGCCCCTGATTTTGTATATGGCCAAAAAATGAACAGACTATTGCTGGTTAAATGCACTTGGTGTGACAGCTTCACCCTGATGTAGGCTTTAGCCAAAAAACAACCACACCATTGAGGGTTAAATGCACTTGGTGACAGGCGCAGCTTGCCCCTGATTTTGTATATGGCCAAAAAATGAACAGACTATTGCTGGTTAAATGCACTTGGTGTCACAGCTTCACCCTGATGTAGGCTTTAGCCAAAAAACAACCACACCATTGAGGGTTAAATGCACTTGGTCGCAGCTTGTGCTGGCGCACCACAAGACACAAAATGGCCGCCGATCACCCCAGAAAAATGAGACTGACAAACGGTCTGTGCAGCCTAAAAACAGTGAGCAATTGAGGATCAGCAGCTCAATGATCCACAGCTGCAGATCGATCAGTTAATCAAGTCCTTTGGAGGAGTTAATCTGCCTAATCTCGCCCTACTGTCGCAGCCGCAACCTCTCCCTACGCTAATCAGAGCAGAGTGACGGGCGGCGCTATGTGACTCCAGCTTAAATAGAGGCTGGGTCACATGGTGCTCTGGCCAATCACAGCCATGCCAATAGTAGGCATGGCTGTGATGGCCTCTTGGGGCAAGTAGTATGACGCTTGTTGATTGGCTGCTTTGCAGCCTTTCAAAAAGCGCCAAGAAAGCGTCACAAAAGCGCGAAGAAAGCGACGAACACCGAACCCGAACCCGGACTTTTACGAAAATGTCCGGGTTCGGGTCCGTGTCACGGACACCCCAAAATTCGGTACGAACCCGAACTATACAGTTCGAGTTCGCTCATCCCTAATTCTGGGGAAGAATTTAAAGGGAAGCAATTAGTCCAACACATGACAGCTGAGAGAGGCTAACGAGAGGAGGAACTGAATACCACAACAAAGAAACTCAAGGAGGAGGTTCTGAAAGGCCTCTGTCAGAGCTTCTCAGCTGTCTGGTTGTGACACCAACACACCGCATCCCGTTAACAACGACACAACCCACCAACAATCACAACAGATGAGGCCGAATATAAGAGTGAAAACAATCCGACTCCCAACGCCCAATACGTTTTATAACCTCTTCCCCGAGCCCCCACCTGGCCGCCTCAGTCGCTGCCCCTATCCGATACGAATGAGAAGCATATTCATTAACGGGAAGACCCACTGCACCCAAACATTTTTTTTAAAAAAGCAATAAATTGAAAGCGTGATAACCGCGAACCGTCCCGGTGAACCAACAACAAACCCCTACCATCAGGCTGCACCCCCAAATATTCCTCCACACAACGCACCGGACAAAGCACCGACCCAACCAAAGGCCTGAGCCACAAAACTGCACCCTTACCTACCTGATCCGTTTTCAACTGTGAACCTGATTCGTTTTCAGTGTGAATCAAATTTTTCTTGAAAATCTGATCTAATTCCACTTCATCAGCTTCGATTTGCTCATCTCTATTGACTGGTCCTGATTGGTGAACCATTATACCTTTCATTGATTATTGGGACTTCCTAATGCCTCAGATGCCTTCCACCATTAGAGATGTCGCGAACATAAAATTTTCCGTTACGCAAATTTCTGCAAATGTTCGCGAACCGCCATAGACTTCTATAGGCAGGCGAATTTTAAAACCCACAGGGACTCTTTCTAGCCACATTAGTGATGGAAAGGTTGTTTCAAGGGGACTAACACCTGGACTGTGGCATGCCGGAGGGGGATCCATGGCAAAACTCCATGGAAAATTACATAGTTGACGCAGAGTTGGGTTTTAATCTATAAAGGGCATAAATCACTTAACAATCCAATTTTTTTTTTTTGGAACAACGTGGTTTAAAACATCCAGTGTGTGTATACGATCAGGTATGATGTTGTGTCGATCAGGTAGTGTAAGGGTTACGCCCGCTTCACAGACATTGACAGACCAAACTCCCCTTTTAATGCACCGCAAACAACCGCAAACTTCCCATTTGCACAAGGTTGGATACCAAGCTAGCCATGTGCCGTTGATGTCATTGAAGGTCTCTTCCTCCACCAGCCACGTACAACACCAAGGGTCCCCGAAAGGTGAATTGAATTGATTTTTCGAACGGGGAGATGGTTAAAAAAACGGTGGCTCCCTCCCCTTTGTTTGCATCCACGCCACGGTCACTGCGTCTGCGCCGTGCAATTTACTGTCACACCCGATATGAGTGGTATTTTCTGTAGTACTATTCTCATCAGTTTAATCCCTATTACGTCCCATATCAGGGATTGCCTTTTGTGAAAATAAATTTAGGCCGGGTATCTTCGACTGCCTTCACAGTGACAGACCAAACTCTGATACACCAAACTGAATGGATTTTAGGAACCGGGAGATGGAAAAAGCAGCTTGGTCGGTCCTCTTACTCCCAAGTTGGGGCACTGCGCGTGCACGGGGCAATGTGCTGTGACACCCGATATGAGTGGTGTCTTAACTAGTCCTATTCCTATCAGTTTAATCCCTGTTACATCCCCTATCCGGGAACGTGTGTCGAATTGATTAACCATTGTCGAATTAACGAACCATTACGACATCCTGGAATAATTTTGTTCTGAGCTCTGTACTTGCTTTGTATTGGAATTTATGGGGATTTTTTTAATTGTCTGCATTATTTCTAATAAACTATTAAGAGACTTTATTATGATTTTTATTTTTTTATTTTATGTATTAAAAACCCAAACAACTTTAAAAAAAAATATAATAATAATGTTTTTTCTATGAAAAATTATCCAGCCGAACGATTTTGGTCTGATCATAATGAAGCAACGGCCTTATCTGGGGTGCGGCAACATTGCCAACACACTCATAGAGGTGGTCGCTTCATTGTGAAACGCAAGCCCCTTCACCACAACAAGGTACCGATCACGAAGGGGAATTGACACTTGTATGTGCCTTTTTTTTGTTTTGTTTTTGCAGCCACAGTGCAGCACCAGAGGCCAGAAAAATTAGGCATGTACACATGCCTGAAAAATTAGGTATTGTTGCAGCCGCTGCTGTGGGGACCATTTTGAGGCCAAGGCATGTCATCAGGCCTTTTGTTAGTTAAACATATCCCCCACTGTCAGTCCCTTCGGGGTCCATGCCTCATTCATCTTAATGAAGGTGAGGTAATCAACACTTTTTTGACCGAGGCGACTTCTTTTGTCAGTGACAATGCCTCCTGCTGCACTGAAGGTCCTTTCTGACAGGACACTTGAAGCGGGGCAGGCCAGAAGTTCTATCACAAACTGGGATAGCTCAGGCCACAGGTCAAGCCTGCACACCCAGTAGTCAAGGGGTTCATCGCTCCTCAGAGTGTCGATATCTGCAGTTAAGGCGAGGTAGTCTGCCACCTGTCGGTCGAGTCGTTCTCTAAGGCTGGATCCCAAAGGGCTGTGGCGATGTGTAGGACTGAAAAAGCTCTGCATGTCCTCCATCAACAACACATCTGTAAAGCGTCCTGTCCTTGCCGGCGTGGTCGTGGTAGGAGGAGGATTACTTTCCCCTCTTCCCCTGTTAGATTCCCGTTGTGCTGTGACATCCCCCTTATACACTGTGTAAAGCATATTTTTTTAGTTTGGTTTTGAACTGCTGCATCCTTTCTGACTGTCGGTAATTTGGTAACATTTCCGTGACTTTCTGCTTATACCGGGGGTCTAGTAGCGTGGCCACCCAGTACAGGTCGTTCTCCTTCATCCTTTTTATATTGAGGGTCCCTCAACAGACATGACAGCATGAAAGACCCCATTTGCACAAGGTTGGATGCCGAGCTACTCATTTCCCGTTCCTCGTCCTCACTGATGTCATTGACGGTCTGTTCTTCCCCCCAGCCACGTACAACACCACGGGTCCCAGATAGGTGACAACAACGAGCACCCTGGTGGGATGCCTGCTGTGGTTGGTCTTCGTCCTCCTCAAAGCCACATTCCTCCTCTGACTCCTCTTCCTCATACTCCTCTTGCAGCATTGCTGCAGGTCCAGCAAGCGATGATGACAAGGCTGTTTCTGGTGGTGATGGTGACCACAACTCTTCCTCTTTACGCTCATCTACAGCCTGATCCATTACTCTTCGCAGGGCACGCTCCAGGAAGAAAACAAATGGGATGAGGTCGCTGATGGTGCCTTTGGTGCGACTGACTAGGTTTGTCACCTCCTCAAAAGGACGCATGAGCCTACAGGCATTGCGCATGAGCGTCCAGTAACGTGGCAAAAAAATTCCCAGCTCCGCAGAGGCTGTCCTAGCACCCCGGTCATACAATTACTCGTTGATGGCTTTTTCTTGTTGGAGCAGGCGGTCGAACATTAGGAGTGTTGAATTCCAACGTGTCGGAATCAAGCGCCTCACTGGCATGTTGTTTCGGCGCTGAATGT
Source organism: Bufo gargarizans (assembly GCF_014858855.1). Classification (NCBI taxonomy): domain Eukaryota; kingdom Metazoa; phylum Chordata; class Amphibia; order Anura; family Bufonidae; genus Bufo; species Bufo gargarizans. Next base: position 530,872,097 of record NC_058083.1, on the reverse strand, counting down.
CTGAAAAGTGCGCCATGGCAATGTAGGAACGCCTGAAATGGCCACACACCTTCCTGGCCTGCTTGAGGACGTCCTGTAAGCCTGGATACTTAGACACAAAGCGTTGTACGATGAGATTCAACACATGTGCCATGCACGGCACGTGTGACAACTTGCCCAAATTCAATGCAGCCAACAAATTGCTTACGTTGTCACACACCACTTTGCCGATCTCCAGTTGGTGCGGGGTCAGCCACTGATCCACCTGTGCGTTCAGGGCGGACTGGAGTGCTGGTCCGATGTGGCTCTCTGCTTTCAGGCAAGTCAACCGCAAGACAGCGTGACACTGTCGTATCCGGGATGTGGAATAGCCCCTGGGGAGCTGGGGGGATTCAGTTGATGTGGAGCCAGACGCAGCAGCAGAAGAGGACTCAGCCGAGGAGGTTATGGAAGAGGATGGAGTAGGAGGAGAAGAGGAGGTGGCAGTAGGCCTGCCTGCAAGTCATGGCGGTGTCACCAACTCCGCTGCAGAGCCACGCATTCCATGCTTGGCAGCCGTCAGCAGGTTGACCAATTGCGCAGTGTAGGTGATATACCTGCCCTGACCGTGCTTTGCAGACCAGGTATCAGTGGTCATATGGACCCTTGCCCCAACACTGTATGACAGAGATGCCTTGACTTCCTTTTCAATCACTGAGTAGAGGTTTGGGATTGCCTTTTTTGAAAAAAAAAAATTGTCCGGGTACCTTCCACTGTGGTGTCCCAATAGCGACACATTTTTTGAAGGCCTCAGACTCCACCAGCTGGTATGGTAAAAGCTGGCGGGCTAAGAGTTCCGTCAAGCCAGCTGTCAGACACCGGGCAAGGGGGTGACTCTGTGACATTGGCTTCCTACGCTCAAACATGTCCTTGACAGACACCTGACTGTGGGCAGATGAGATGGAACTGCTGAAGGTGAGAGGCGGAGTGGCGGGTGGTTGAGAGGGGGCAAGGAGGACAGCAGTGGTTGACGTGGCTGAAGATGCTGGACAAGGAGGGGGATGGTGGCTTTGAGCTTGTGTGCTGCTTGTACTCATGTGTTGATCCCATTGGCGTTTGTGATGTGCGATCATGTGCCTTCGCAAAGCAGTTGTATCTAGGTTGGTGTTGGACTTCCCACGACAGTTTCTTTTGGCACAGGTTGCAAATGGCATCGCTGTTGTCAGAGGCAGACACACACAAAAATTGCCACACTGCTGAGCTTTGCAATGACGGCATTCTGGTGGTGGCAACAGCATGCGTTGATTGGCGTGCTGTCTGGCTGACCCCGGGTGCCGATACATGCTGTCTGACTGTGCCACTAGCTCCTTGCGACGACCTCCCCCTGCTTCCAACTCGTCTCCTCCTTCTCTCTGTCTCCCCTTCTGAACTTTCCCCCTCTTCTTCTTCTCTTCGAGCAGGCACCCACGTGGCATCCACGGACACATCGTCATCATCAACCACTTCCCTTGTATCTGACACCTCAGCAAAGGAAGCAGCAGCGGGTACAATATCATCATCATCATCATCATCATCATCACACTGTACGTCCATGTGTGTAATGCTGCCTGACTGAGACATATCCCTGTTATCTACATCCTCTGGCAATAATGGTTGCGCATCACTAATTTCATCCAACTGATGTGTAAATAACTCCTCTGACGGATCAAGTGAAGTGGCTGTGGTGGTGGCGGCGGGAGAGTGGTGACCAAAGCTGATCTGGAGGAGGATGGTGCGTCAAGGTTCTTAGCGGAAGCTGTTGAAGATTGGGTGTCCTGTGTTAGCCAGTCAACTATTTTCTCAGAATTTTTGGGGTTCAGGGTACGTGGCCTCTGAACACTGGGCATTATTCCAGGGCCAGTGGAACTCACAGCACCACGACGGCCCCTGCGGCGTGGCCTGCCTCTGCCTGTCATTTTTTATTAGATAAGTGGTACTATGCGTGCAAGGTACTGTGCCACCCTATATAAGTGGTGGGCAGTGGGCACAGTACAGTCTGTGGCTTGCAAATGTGATTAGATCACAGAAAAATATTAAATATAATTTTTTTTATCTGCGAGGTATTTTCTGTCGCCCCCTGTATGATTGATGCACACAGTGCTGTCTGTGACTGAGCCTGCAGCCTCTCACACACGGGCAGCCCGGCAACCGCAATATATATATATATATATATATATATATATATATATAAAGCAGACTGATGTACCAGCCCTGAGAAGGGCTTTTTGGGGTGCAGTCTGGACGCTGTCCTTACAGCAGATGAGTCTGTGGACACAGAACACTGCCCTCGCTAACACTTTCCCTGATGAATCAGCAGCAGTTACACTGTCCCTCCTCTCACTGAGACTGCAGCTTCCGAATGAATCTAAGATGGCTGCTGTCCTGGAGGTGGGAGGGGCTGGGAGGAGGGTCTGCTGCTGATTGGCTGGAATGTGTCTGCTGACTGTGAGGTACAGGTTCAAAGTTTACTCAATGATGATGTATAGGGGGCGGACCGAACATCGCGGCGAACGCGAACAAGACATCACTATCCACCATCTCTATCATCAGCAGTTCATTACTTGTGGTTGTCCTCGTCGTGTCATTAATACTTGTCCATATATTTTGTCTTACAGTGGTTTTGAAACTACCTGATAGTCTGAAGATAGTTGGCGGTCTCCCTCATATTTATGAAGCGGCACAGCTCCATTTCCACTGGGGTTCACATAGCAGTCCAGGGTCAGAGCACACTGTAAATGGGATACGATTTCCCGGAGAGGTAAGTGGTACCTGCTGTGATACACAGTGACACCATGTGTTATACAGTGGCCATAGCGTCCCATCCATCATCAGGGAACTGTCATTAATGCTCCAGTCCCGTCCCACTGAGCAGAAGGCTCATCGACTGCCATTCAGCAGTAAATTGTCCGGTCCTCGGTGTCTCAGCAGTAAACTGTCCGGTCCTCGGTGTCTCAGCAGTAAATTGTCCGGTCCTCGGTGTCTCAGCAGTAAATTGTCCGGTCCTCGGTGTCTCAGCAGTAAACTGTCCGGTCCTCGGTGTCTCTGCAGTAAATTGTCCGGTCCTCGGTGTCTCAGCAGTAAATTGTCCGGTCCTCGGTGTCTCAGCAGTAAATTGTCCGGTCCTCGGTGTCTCTGCAGTAAATTGTCCGGTCCTCGGTGTCTCTGCAGTAAATTGTCTGGTCCTCGGTGTCTCTGCAGTAAATTGTCCGGTCCTCGGTGTCTCAGCAGTAAATTGTCTGGTCCTCGGTGTCTCTGCAGTAAACTGTCTGGTCCTCGGTGTCTCTGCAGTAAATTGTCCGGTCCTCGGTGTCTCTGCAGTAAATTGTCCGGTCCTCGGTGTCTCTGCAGTAAATTGTCTGGTCCTCGGTGTCTCTGCAGTAAATTGTCTGGTCCTCGGTGTCTCAGCAGTAAATTGTCCGGTCCTCGGTGTCTCAGCAGTAAATTGTCCAGACCTCGGTGTCTCAGCAGTAAATTGTCCGACCTCGGTGTCTCAGCAGTAAATTGTCCGGACCTCGGTGTCTCAGCAGTAAATTGTCCGGTCCTCGGTGTCTCAGCAGTAAATTGTCGGTCCTTGGTGTCTCAGCAGTAAATTGTCCGGTCCTCGGTGTCTCTGCAGTAAATTGTCCGGTCCTCGGTGTCTCTGCAGTAATTGTCTGGTCCGCGGTGTCTCTGCGGTAAATTGTCCGGTCCTCGGTGTCTCAGCAGTAAATTGTCTGGTCCTCGGTGTCTCTGCAGTAAACTGTCGGTCCTCGGTGTCTCTGCAGTAACATTGTCCGGTCCTCGGTGTCTCAGCAGTAATTGTCTGGTCCTCGGTGTCTCTGCAGTAAACTGTCTGGTCCTCCGGTGTCTCTGCAGTAAATTGTCCGGTCCTCGGTGTCTCTGCAGTAAATTGTCCGGTCCTCGGTGTCCTCTGCAGTAAAATTGTCCGGACCTCGGTGTCTCAGCAGTAAATTGTCCGGTCCTCGGTGTCTCTGCAGTAAATTTGTCCGGTCCTCGGTGTCTCTGCAGTAAATTGTCCGGTCCTCGGTGTCTCTGCAGTAAATTGTCCGGTCCTCGGTGTCTCTGCAGTAAATTGTCTGGTCCTCGGTGTCTCCTGCAGTAAATTGTCCGGTCCTCGGTGTCTCAGCAGTAAATTGTCTGGTCCTCGGTGTCTCTGCAGTAAATTGTCTGGTCCTCGTGGCTCTGCAGTAAATTGTCTGGTCCTCGGTGTCCTCTGCAGTAAATTGTCTGGTCCTCGGTGTCTCTGCAGTAAACTGTCTGGTCCTCGGTGTCTCTGCAGTAAATTGTCCGGTCCTCGGTGTCTCTGCAGTAAATTGTCCGGTCCTCGGTGTCTCTGCAGTAAATTGTCTGGTCCTCGGTGTCTCTGCAGTAAATTGTCTGGTCCTCGGTGTCTCAGCAGTAAATTGTCCGGTCCTCGGTGTCTCAGCAGTAAATTGTCCGGACCTCGGTGTCTCAGCAGTAAATTGTCCGGACCTCGGTGTCTCAGCAGTAAATTGTCCGGACCTCGGTGTCTCAGCAGTAAATTGTCCGGTCCTCGGTGTCTCAGCAGTAAATTGTCCGGTCCTTGGTGTCTCAGCAGTAAATTGTCTCCAGGGCCATATATCTCACTTACTAGCCCTTCCCAAGTGAATGACACTAACTGACCAGCATACATACACCTCAGCCCACCTGACAGGGAGGCCCTGTCCCCTCAGCCCACCTGACAGGGAGGCCCTGTCCCCTCAGCCCACCTGACAGGGACATACCCTCCCAACCAATCTTCCCAGTTCAAACCAGTCACAATTGTATGCTGAGATCTTCAGATATATTGTAGGCAGTCTGCGTCATATGGTAATGCCGTGATGGAAATGGGCAGCCCCCATAACCAGCTGTCCCTCCTCTCCTCAGGGACTGTGGGAGTCTCCTGCTCTGCTCCTTCCGCTCTCGTCTGTGCTCCTCTGAGGATGTCTCGCACTTTGCTTCTTCCTGGCTGGGTGCTCCCTTCCAACGCTCTGGGGTCTTTCCTTTCTACCCCAACTTCAGCCTCCATTGTCACCAGTTTGCAAAGGCCTTTTTTACTCACAAGTTGTCTCCACATCTGCCAGACTTTACAACCCACATTGCTCACTGGGTTCTCTCCAATTCTCTGGTTTCCAGGCCACCTGTAATGGCGCTACTCTGTAGTCAGCTCCGGCTCGATTCCCCAGGCTCTCCACCATCTTCCCTCACTTCCTGTCAACCAGAATATTCAGGTTTCCAAAGTGGATGTAGATGAACTTTTACCTATTCTTTTTGGAAGAGAGGCACAGCTACTTGTCCACAAGTTGCAACCTAAGACGGATGTTGTCCTGCTATCTTACCCCAGCTCCTCTGTGCCCTTTTGGGAGCTTTTCTGGTCTCTGCTCCTCTGATCTTGTGCATCGACCACCCCCCCCCCCCTCACACCTGTCGTGTCGCACTTGGGGTACTCTGTCACACTTAGCAGAACTCAGAACCACTCAGGGACATAAACCTCACTTACCAGGCCCTCCAGGTGGGAAACACCACCTGGCTATCAAACTTCTTCCCCAAATTTAAAGGGGCCGTACTTATGGACAGCAAGGCGGACACCTCTTGCCCCCCTTACTTGCCCACAGCTGCTCTCACCATTCTGTATCCCGCTAATAACTTGCTGATTTCTTTCCTTAGATCCATGTGGTTTACTTTAACTCTGAGTACCAGAGTATGGACCTAGCATTAAACCAGTCCGGAGGCCTTGCTGTGTTGGCTGCGTTCATAGAGGTAAGTAGCCACTAGTAAGTCGGGGTGATGCAGCGTCTGTATGAGGAGCCGGGGGGATGCAGCGTCTGTATGAGGAGCCCGGGGTGATGCAGCTTCTATATGAGGAGCCGGGTTGTTGCAGCGCCTGTATGAGGAGCCCGGGGTGATGCAGCATCTGTATGAGGAGCCCGGGGTGATGCAGCTTCTATATGAGGAGCCCGGGGTGATGCAGCGTCTGTATGAGGAGCCCGGGGTGATGCAGCTTCTGTATGAGGAGCCCGGGGGTGATGCAGCGTCTGTATGAGGAGCCCGGGGTGATGCAGCTTCTATATGAGGACCCCGGGTTGTTGCAGCGCCTGTATGAGGAGCCGGGGTGATGCAGCGTCTATATGAGGAGCCCGGGGTGATGCAGCGTCTGTATGAGGAGCCCGGGGTGATGCAGCGTCTGTATGAGGAGCCCGGGGTGTTGCAGCATCTGTATGAGGAGCCCGGGGTGATGCAGCTTCTATATGAGGAGCCCGGGGTGATGCAGCGTCTGTATGAGGAGCCCGGGGGTGATGCAGCTTCTATATGAGGAGCCCGGGGGTGATGCAGCGTCTGTATGAGGAGTCGGGGTGATGCAGCGTCTGTATGAGGAGCCCGGGGTGTTGCAGCGTCTGTATGAGGAGCCCGGGGTGATGCAGCTTCTATATGAGGAGCCCGGGGTGTTGCAGCGCCTGTATGAGGAGCCCGAGGCGTTGCAGCGTCTGTATGAGGAGCCCGAGGCGATGCAGCATCTATATGAGGAGCCCGGGGTGTTGCAGCGTCTGTATGAGGAGCCGGGGTGATGCAGCTTCTGTATGAGGAGCCGGGGTGTTGCAGCGTCTGTATGAGGAGCCGGGGTGTTGCAGCGTCTGTATGAGGAGCCGGGGTGTTGCAGCGTCTGTATGAGGAGCCGGGGTGTTGCAGCGTCTGTATGAGGAGCCGGGGTGTTGCAGCGTCTGTATGAGGAGCCGGGGTGTTGCAGCGTCTGTATGAGGAGCCGGGGTGTTGCAGCGTCTGTATGAGGAGCCGGGGTGTTGCAGCGTCTGTATGAGGAGCCGGGGTGTTGCAGCGTCTGTATGAGGAGCCTGAGGTGATGCAGCGTCTGTATGAGGAGCCGGGGTGTTGCAGCGTCTGTATGAGGAACCGGGGTGATGCAGCTTCTGTATGAGGAGACGGGGTGTTGCAGCGTCTGTATGAGGAGCCGGGGTGATGCAGCGTCTGTATGAGGAGCCGGGGCGTTGCAGCGTCTGTATGAGGAGCCGGGGTGATGCAGCTTCTGTATGAGGAGCCGGGGTGTTGCAGCGTCTGTATGAGGAGCCCGGGGTGTTGCAGCGACAGTATGAGGAGCCGGGGTGTTTCAGCGTCTGTATGAGGAGCCGGGGTGATGCAGCGTCTGTATGAGGAGCCGGGGTGTTGCAGCGTCTGTATGAGGAGCCGGGGTGTTGCAGCGTCTGTATGAGGAGCCCGGGGTGTTGCAGCGTCTGTATGAGGAGCCCGGGGTGATGCAGCGTCTGTATGAGGAGCCCGGGGTGATGCAGCGTCTGTATGAGGAGCCCGGGGTGATGCAGCGTCCGTATGAGGAGCCGGGGTGATGCAGCGTCTGTATGAGGAGCCGGGGTGTTGCAGCGTCTGTATGAGGAGCCGGGGTGATGCAGCGTCTGTATGAGGAGCCGGGGTGATGCAGCGTCTGTATGAGGAGCCCGGGGTGATGCAGCGCCTGTATGAGGAGCCCGGGGTGATGCAGCGCCTGTATGAGGAGCCGGGGTGTTGCAGCGTCTGTATGAGGAGCCGGGGTGTTGCAGCGTCTGTATGAGGAGCCGGGGTGTTGCAGCGTCTGTATGAGGAGCCGGGGTGATGCAGCGTCTGTATGAGGAGCCCAGGGTGATGCAGCGCCTGTATGAGGAGCCCGGGGTGATGCAGCGTCTGTATGAGGAGCCGGGGTGTTGCAGCGTCTGTATGAGGACCCCGGGGTGTTGCTGCGTCTGTATGAGGACCCCGGGGTGATGCAGCGTCTGTATGAGGAGCCCGGGGTGATGCAGCGTCTGTATGAGGACCCCGGGGTGTTGCAGCGCCTGTTTGTACTGCAGGAGACGGAATCAGTTGCAGCCGTTTCAGCTGTCGTCATCAGGAGAACATACTGCAGCCACGTCCAGAATGGGGTTGACATGAGGATCTGCAATGTTTGACCATGGACTGGCCCACAGTGTCTCTTTATAACCTTCATCAGGACCTTCTCTAGGTTGGGATAATAGAATGTCTCATGTTGTTGCATTTATGTTATTGTCACAGGAAGGACCTGAAGATAACGAAGCTTACGAGCATCTTCTGTCACATCTGGAGGAGGTGAAGGATGGTGGTGAGTCTGGAGCATCCTCGGCCTACAACCTGGTGCTTCTCAGTGTAAACTCCCCCTGAGATGGTCGGACCTTGTTCACACGTAGCAATTCTCAGTAATATGCCGGGAATGCCCCTCACCCCTTGTCTGTCTTTCATTTACATTGATTTTATCTGAAAACTTCTGACTCTTTCTATGAGACTCGTGTCGCAGATAAGGATAAGGACCATTTATATGACATGGACACTGAGAATCCTGGACTCTGAAGAGTCTTTGCCACCAGGCTAGAATCAGTCAGTAAGGGGTTAAGATCTGTACGTTAAGCACAGATACAGTCCTGATATATCTGATGGAGGTCCTGATATATCTGATGGAGGTCCTGATATATCTGATGGCGGTCCTGATATATCTGATGGAGGTCCTGATATATCTGATGGCGGTCCTGATATATCTGATGGAGGTCCTGATATATCTGATGGAGGTCCTGATATATCTGATGGAGGTCCTGATATATCTGATGGCGGTCCTGATATATCTGATGGACGTCCTGATATATCTGATGGCGGTCCTGATATATCTGATGGGGGTCCTGCTATATCTGATGGTGGTCCTGATATATCTGATGGACGTCCTGATATATCTGATGGCGGTCCTGATATATCTGATGGCGGTCCTGATATATCTGATGGAGGTCCTGATATATCTGATGGCGGTCCTGCTATATCTGATGGGGGTCCTGCTATATCTGATGGAGGTCCTGCTATATCTGATGGAGGTCCTGCTATATCTGATGGAGGTCCTGCTATATCTGATGGAGGTCCTGCTATATCTGATGGAGGTCCTGCTATATCTGATGGAGGTCCTGCTATATCTGATGGGGGTCCTGCTATATCTGATGGGGGTCCTGCTATATCTGATGGGGGTCCTGCTATATCTGATGGGGGTCCTGCTATATCTGATGGGGGTCCTGCTATATCTGATGGGGGTCCTGCTATATCTGATGGCGGTCCTGCTATATCTGATGGCGGTCCTGATATATGTGATGGAGGTCCGCGGTCCCGCTATATCTGATGGCGGTCCCGCTATATCTGATGGGGGTCCTGCTATATCTGATGGGGGTCCTGCTATATCTGATGGGGGTCCTGCTATATCTGATGGGGGTCCTGCTATATCTGATGGCGGTCCTGCTATATCTGATGGCGGTCCTGCTATATCTGATGGCGGTCCTGCTATATCTGATGGCGGTCCTGATATATGTGAGGGAGGTCCGCGGTCCTGATATATCTGATGGCGGTCCTGCTATATCTGATGGCGGTCCTGATATATCTGATGGCGGTCCTGATATATGTGATGGAGGTCCGCGGTCCTGCTATATCTGATGGCGGTCCTGCTATATCTGATGGCGGTCCTGCTATATCTGATGGGGGTCCTGCTATATCTGATGGGGGTCCTGCTATATCTGATGGGGGTCCTGCTATATCTGATGGGGGTCCTGCTATATCTGATGGCGGTCCTGCTATATCTGATGGCGGTCCTGCTATATCTGATGGCGGTCCTGCTATATCTGATGGCGGTCCTGCTATATCTGATGGCGGTCCTGCTATATCTGATGGCGGTCCTGCTATATCTGATGGCGGTCCTGCTATATCTGATGGGGGTCCTGCTATATCTGATGGCGGTCCTGCTATATCTGATGGCGGTCCTGCTATATCTGATGGCGGTCCTGATATATCTGATGGCGGTCCTGCTATATCTGATGGCGGTCCTGATATATCTGATGGCGGTCCTGATATATCTGATGGCGTCCTGATATATGTGATGGCGGTCCCTGATATATTTGATCCGCGGTCCTGATATATGTGATGGCGGTCCGCTATATTGATGGCGGTCCTGCTATATTTGATGGCGGTCCTGCTATATCTGATGGCGGTCCTGCTATATCTGATGGCGGTCCTGCTATATCTGATGGCGGTCCTGCTATATCTGATGGCGGTCTGCTATATCTGATGGCGGTCCTGCTATATCTGATGGCGGTCCTGCTATATCTGATGGCGGTCCTGCTATATCTGATGGCGGTCCTGATATTGTTGATGTTTCCCGTGTTTGTACAGAATTACCACAGAGGAAGTATCGGCACTGATCCTGTATATTTATATCGCAGGAGAAAGCAGAGAGATTCCTGGATTTGATATTCGTGGATTGTTACCTCAGCAGCTGGACAGATACTTTCGGTATAATGGATCTCTCACCACTCCACCATGCCTCCAGACTGTCAACTGGACCATCTTCAACCAGACTGTTCCTCTGTCTGCCAGACAGGTCAGAGAACTACACACCCTAAACCTGGCTATCCTCAAAATGCAATCCTCACCCAACTCCAATCCTGTCTCCACACTCCACCCTCATCTCGGCTCTAATCTTCACTGTTACTCTGATCCTTACCCAACCATACACCGTACAATAGCTCTAACTCCTACCCCACACGCAAGGCCGGCGTCAGCACCCGGCATACCCGGACAAGTGCTCCGATCAGGATGCATCACGATGTCTCCAGTTTAGTCAGTGTACGTTTTTTTGACTGAGAAAATACTGCCGCATGCTGCGGTATTTTCTCCGTCCAAAATTCCGGAACGGCATTATTTTACATTGAAATACATTAATCCGGCCCCAAGTGTTCCAGAAAAAGTGATCCGGTTTTGCGGTCTGCACATGCGCAGACCTTTTAAAAATGTGAAGAAGATAAATACCGGAGAGACGAATCCAGTATTGCAATGCATTTGTGATATGGATCCGCAATGGTATCCGTTTGCATACAGATTGCCGGATCCGGTAGGCAGTTCTGGCGATGGAACTTCCTGCCGGAATACAACAATGCAAGTGTGAAAGTACCCTGAGCTCAGACATTAATCTTTACCCAAACGCCAATCCAGTGGTGTACTAAGGGGGGAACGTGGGGGCGGTCTGCCCGGGTGCCAGCTCTCAGGGGGGCGCCTGAAGCAATGAGCGCTTCCATCAATACAGATGCTGCATACAGATTGTAGCGCTCATTGCTGGAGCGCAGGGAGCCAGGTCCTGTCCCTCCCCGCGCTCCTCCCCGCGCTCCTCCCCGCGCTCCTCCCCGCGCTCCTCCCCGCGCTCCTCCCCGCGCTCCTCCCCGCGCTCCTCCCCGCGCTCCTCCCCGCGCTCCTCCCCGCGCTCCTCCCCGCGCTCCTCCCCGCGCTCCTCCCCGCGCTCCTCCCCGCGCTCCTCCCCGCGCTCCTCCCCGCGCTCCGCCCCGCGCTCCTTCCCTCCTACAGGCCGGCGGTGCACAGAATGGTGAAGCAGGAAGACTTCCCCCCGCTTCACGATCTGTACCTGCAGGGAAGAGGACTGTGAGCTTCAGGAACGGGACTAGGTGAGTAGGTACTGTGTTTTTTTTTTGTTTTTTTTTGTTTTTTAATACAGAGGAGATAAAGAGGACTGGGGGGGGGGGGGCACAGAGGGCTTTATTACTATGGAGGGGGCACAGAGTTCTTTATTACTATGGAGGGGGCACAGAGGGCTTTATTACTATGGAGGGGGCACAGAGGGATTTATTACTATGGAGGGGGCACAGAGGACTTTATTACTATGGAGGGGGCACAGAGGGCTTTATTACTATGAAGGGGGCACAGAGGGCTTTATTACTATGGAGGGGGCACAGAGTTCTTTATTACTATGGAGGGGGCACAGAGGGCTTTATTACTATGGAGGGGGCACAGAGGGATTTATTACTATGGAGGGGGCACAGAGGACTTTATTACTATGGAGGGGGCACAGAGGACTTTATTACTATGAAGGGGGCACAGAGGGCTTTATTACTATGGAGGGGGCACAGAGGGCTTTATTACTATGGAGGGGGCACAGAGGGCTTTATTACTATGGAGGGGGCACAGAAGGCTTTATTACTATGGAGGGGGCACAGAAGGCTTTATTACTATGGAGGGGGCACAGAGGGCTTTATTACTATGGAGGGGGCACAGAGGGCTTTATTACTATGAAGGGGGCACAGGGGGCTTTATTACTATGGAGGGGGCACAGAGGGCTTTATTACTATGGAGGGGGCACAGAAGGCTTTATTACTATGGAGGGGGCACAGAGGGCTTTATTACTATGGAGGGGGCACAGAGGGCTTTATTACTATGAAGGGGGCACAGGGGGCTTTATTACTATGGAGGGGGCACAGAGGGCTTTATTACTATGGAGGGGGCACAGGGGGCTTTATTACTATGGAGGGGGCACAGAGGACTTTATTACTATGGTGCGGGCACAGAGGACTTTATTACTATGGAGGGGGCAAAGAGGTCTTTATTACTATGGAGGGGGCACAGAGGGCATTACTGCTATCAGGCTAGTTTCCCAATAGCCGCAATGGACTCCAGCCGGCCTGTCGGATCTATGCTGCCGCTAGTGCACGCGTCCCCCCTGGACTACAGCTCCGGCCCCATTGACTATAATGGTGAAGAGGCGGAGTTCCAGCGGCAGCACGGCAGTGCATGCTGAGAGGCGGCCGGAATAAAAGAAAAACATTTCACCCCCGGAACATCCCGGCGGAGTCCCTTGCCGCTAGGTTGAAACTAGCCTTAAGAGGGCACAATGGGCATTATTACTGTGAAAGGGGCACAGAGAGGGCATTACTACTGTGAGGGGGCACAATGTGGGCATTACTACTGTGAGGGGGCACAATGTGGGCATTACTACTGTGAGGGGGCACAATGTGGGTATAACTACATTGAGGAGGCACATATCTGGGCATCGCTACTGTGAGGGGGCACATATCTGGGTATAACTACTGTGATGGGGGCACATATCTGGGTATAACTACTGTGATGGGGGCACATATCTGGGCATAACTACTGTGAGGGGGCACATATCTGGGTATAACTACTGTGAGGGGGCACATATCTGGGTATAACTACTGTGAGGGGGCACATATCTGGGTATAACTACTGTGATGGGGGCACATATCTGGGTATAACTACTGTGATGGGGGCACATATCTGGGCATAACTACTGTGAGGGGGCACATATCTGGGTATAACTACTGTGAGGGGGCACATATCTGGGTATAACTACTGTGAGGGGGCACATATCTGGATATAACTACTATGAGGGGGCACATATCTGGCCATAACTTCTCTGAGGGGGCACATATCTGGGTATAACTACTGTGAGGGGGCACGTATCTGGGTATAACTACTGTGAGGGGGCACGTATCTGGGTATAACTACTGTGAGGGGGCACGTATCTGGGCATAACTACTGTGAGGGGGCACATATCTGGGTATAACTACTGTGAGGGGGGCACATATCTGGGCATAACTACTGTGAGGGGGGCACATATCTGGGCATAACTACTGTGGGGGGGCACATATCTGGGCATAACTACTGTGGGGGGGCACATATCTGGGTATAACTACTGTGAGGGGGGCACATATCTGGGTATAACTACTGTGAGGGGGGCACATATCTGGCCATAACTACTGTGAGGGGGGCACGTATCTGGGTATAACTACTGTGAGGGGGGCACATATCTGGGTATAACTACTGTGAGGGGGCACATATCTGGGTATAACTACTGTGAGGGGGGCACGTATCTGGGTATAACTACTGTGAGGGGGGCACATATCTGGGTATAACTACTGCGAGGGGGCACAATTCTTTTTTTACAGTATTGTGGGGGAAAGGAGAAAGGACCCGCCCGGGTGACAAACTCCATAGGCAGGCCACTGCTCCAATCCTTACTATAACTTTAATCCTTCCCTCAGATTGTAATCTATCATCTGGTACTAATTCTGTATAATGCTAATCTATACCCTGAACTATAATACATGGTGAGTCTAGAGTTTTGTGAGATCCATTGTATGACGGGTGTGAGATCCATTGTATGATGGGTGTCAGATACATTGTGTGATGGGTGTCAGATACATTGTGTGATGGGTGTCAGATACATTGTATGATGGGTGTGAGGTACATTGTGTGACGGGTGTCAGATACATTGTATGATGGGTGTCAGATACATTGTGTGACGGGTGTCAGATACATTGTATGATGGGTGTGAGATATATTGTGTGATGGGTGTCAGATACATTGTATGATGGGTGTCAGATACATTGTATGATGGGTGTCAGATACATTGTGTGATGGGTGTCAGATACATTGTGTGATGGGTGTCAGATACATTGTATGATGGGTGTCAGATACATTGTATGATGGGTGTCAGATCCATTGTATGATGGGTGTCAGATACATTGTGTGACGGGTGTGAGATACATTGTGTGACGGGTGTCAGACACATTGTGTGACGGGTGTCAGACACATTGTGTGACGGGTGTCAGACACATTGTGTGACGGGTGTGAGATACATTGTGTGACGGGTGTGAGATACATTGTGTGACGGGTGTGAGATACATTGTGTGACGGGTGTGAGATACATTGTGTGACGGGTGTGAGATACATTGTGTGACGGGTGTGAGGTACATTGTGTGACGGGTGTGAGATACATTGTGTGACGGGTGTGAGATACATTGTGTGACGGGTGTGAGGTACATTGTGTGACGGGTGTGAGGTACATTGTGTGACGGGTGTGAGGTACATTGTGTGACGGGTGTGAGGTACATTGTGTGACGGGTGTGAGGTACATTGTGTGACGGGTGTGAGGTACATTGTGTGACGGGTGTGAGGTACATTGTGTGACGGGTGTGAGATACATTGTGTGACGGGTGTGAGATCCATTGTGTGACGGGTGTGAGATCCATTGTGTGACGGGTGTGAGATCCATTGTGTGACGGGTGTGAGATCCATTGTGTGACGGGTGTGAGATCCATTGTGTGACGGGTGTGAGATCCATTGTGTGACGGGTGTGAGTCCATTGTGTGACGGGTGTGAGGTCCATTGTGTGACGGTGTGAGGTCCATTGTGTGACGGGTGTGAGTACATTGTGTGACGGGTGTGAGATACATTGTGTGACGGGTGTGAGATACATTGTGTGACGGGTGTGAGACACATTGTGTGACGGGTGTGAGATCCATTGTGTGACGGGTGTGAGATCCATTGTGTGACGGGTGTGAGATCCATTGTGTGACGGGTGTGAGATCCATTGTGTGACGGGTGTGAGATACATTGTGTGACGGGTGTGAGGTACATTGTGTGACGGGTGTGAGATACATTGTGTGACGGGTGTGAGATCCATTGTGTGACGGGTGTGAGGTCCATTGTGTGACGGGTGTGAGATCCATTGTGTGACGGGTGTGAGGTACATTGTGTGACGGGTGTGAGATACATTGTGTGACGGGTGTCAGGTACATTGTGTGACGGGTGTCAGGTACATTGTGTGACGGGTGTGAGGTACATTGTGTGACGGGTGTGAGATACATTGTGTGACGGGTGTGAGATACATTGTGTGATGGGTGTGAGACACATTGTGTGACGGGTGTCAGATACATTGTATGACGGGTGTCAGACTCAGTAGACGGTGAGATACACATTGTATTATGAATAGTATCTCTCAGGTCTCCTCTGTGTAGAGCGCTGCAGTAACTCCAGGCATGGCCAGCAGATGGCGCCATGTATACACATAATAAGCATCCGCAGACGCCCTGCTGACAGAGCCTTTAAAGGGAAAATGTGTTCCCCCATTGCTGCGCCTGTGTGATGTCACCTCTCCTTCACTGCGCTAATATCACTTTAAAAAGTGTCCTTCCAACTGTCAGAAAGAGAAGAAACAGCTGGAAGGCGCATTCACTGACTTCTGCTCTGTGCCTTAAAGGGGAAGTGCATGTATTATGTCACTAGCAGAATCATTGTCATATATGTAATGAGGGGCCCTCACCCTGTGATCGCCTCCATATCTGGTGCTGACTCGGGGCCCGGGGCTCACGGCTCTGCTGCAGCTGCTCTTTGTCCTCTCCCTACAAGGAGATTGCTGAGCACTGAGAAGACGGACGCGTCTCAAGACTTTATAAGGAAATCTCAATGTATACAGTCACCAGGGATGATGGGAGTACTCTGTGCGGAGCACATCTCGGGGCAACGACAGCATTAGAAATAATCCTGAGGATTCATGAGAAATAAGAAGGTCCTCTAGAAATCGGGTGTAAAAGAGATAAAAAAACAGGGTCAAACACTGTCCCTATAGTGCCATACAGTACCGAGCACAGTCCTCCATACACTGTTCCTATAGTGCCATACAGTACCGAGCACAGTCCTCCATACACTGTTCCTATAGTGCCATACAGTACCGAGCACAGTCCTCCATACACTGTTCCTATAGTGCCATACAGTACCGAGCACAGTCCTCCATACACTGTCCCTATAGTGCCATACAGTACCGAGCACAGTCCTCCATACACTGTTCCTATAGTGCCATACAGTACCGAGCACAGTCCTCCATACGCTGTCCCTATAGTGCCATACAGTACCGAGCACAGTCCTCCATACGCTGTTCCTATAGTGCCATACAGTACCGAGCACAGTCCTCCATACACTGTTCCTATAGTGCCATACAGTACCGAGCACAGTCCTCCATACGCTGTTCCTATAGTGCCATACAGTACCGAGCACAGTCCTCCATACACTGTTCCTATAGTGCCATACAGTACCGAGCACAGTCCTCCATACACTGTCCCTATAGTGCCGTACAGTACCGAGCACAGTCCTCCATACACTGCCCCTATAGTGCCATACAGTACCGAGCACAGTCCTCCATACACTGTTCCTATAGTGCCGCGCACAGTCCTCCATACACTGTCCCTATAGTGCCATACAGTACCGAGCACAGTCCTCCATACACTGTCCCTATAGTGCCATACAGTACCGAGCACAGTCCTCCATACACTGTCCCTATAGCGCCGAGCACAGTCCTCCATACACTGTCCCTATAGTGCCGAGCACAGTCCTCCATACACTGTCCCTATAGTGCCGAGCACAGTCCTCCATACACTGTCCCTATAGTGCCATACAGTGCTGAGCACAGTCCTCCATACACTGTCCCTATAGTGCCATACAGTGCCGAGCACAGTCCTCCATACTGTCCCTATAGTGCCGAACACAGTCCTCCATACACTGTCCCTATAGTGCCATACAGTACCGAGCACAGTCCTCCATACACTGTTCCTATAGTGCCATACAGTGGCCATACAGTGCCGAGCACAGTCCTCCATACACTGTCCCTATAGTGCCGAGCACAGTCCTCCATACACTGTCCCTATAGTGCCATACAGTGCTGAGCACAGTCCTCCATACACTGTCCCTATAGTGCCATACAGTGCCGAGCACAGTCCTCCATACACTGTCCCTATAGTGCCATACAGTGCTGAGCACAGTCCTCCATACACTGTCCCTATAGTGCCGAGCACAGTCCTCCATACACTGTCCCTATAGTGCCATACAGTGCTGAGCATAGTCCTCCATACACTGTCCCTATAGTGCCATATAGTGCCGAGCACAGTCCTCCATACTGTCCCTATAGTGCCGAGCACAGTCCTCCATACACTGTCCCTATAGTGCCATACAGTACCGAGCACAGTCCTCCATACACTGTTCCTATAGTGCCGCGCACAGTCCTCCATCCACTGTCCCTATAGCTCCGAGCACAGTCCTCCATCCACTGTCCCTATAGTGCCATACAGTGCCGAGCACAGTCCTCCATACACTGTCCCTATAGTGCCGAGCACAGTCCTCCATACACTGTCCCTATAGTGCCATACAGTGCCAAGCACAGTCCTCCATACACTGTCCCTATAGTGCCATACAGTACCGAGCACAGTCCTTTACGCACTGTCCCTATAGTGCCATACAGTGCCGAGCACAGTCCCCCATACAATGTCCCTATAGTGCCATAGAGTGCCAAAAACAGTCCTCCATACACTGTCCCTATGTTGTCATATAATGCCGAGCACAGTCCTCCAAACACTGTCCCTATAGTGCCATACAGTGCCGAGCACAGTCCTCTATGCACTGTCCCTATAGTGCCATACAGTGCCGAGCACAGTCCTCCAAACACTGTCCCTATAGTGCCATACAGTGCCGAGCACAGTCCTCCATACGCTGTCTTTATAGTGCCAAACCATGCCCAAAAGAATCCTTCATAGATTGCCCCTATAATTTTATTCAGTGCCGAGCACAGTCCTCCATACACTGCTTTTATAGTGCCATACAGTGCCCAGAATAATCCTCCATACATTGCCCTATAATGCCATACAGTGACCAGATGAATCCTCTGTACACTCCCTCTATAGTGCCATACAGTTACCATGGCAATCCTCCATAAATGGTCCCTATAGTGCCATACAGTTACCATGGCAATCCTCCATAAATGGTCCCTATAGTGCCATACAGTGCCCAGAACAATCCTCCATATACTGTCCCTATAGTTCCATAAAGAGCCCAGAATAATCCTCCATACAATGCCCCTATAGTGCCATACAGTGCTATAAGAAGTCTTGATACACTGTCCTTATAGTGCCATACAGTGCCCATATAAATCCTCGATACACTGCCCCTTTAGTGCCATAGAGTGCCCAGATGAATACTCCTTTCAATGCCCCTATAGATACATACAGTTCCCAGAATAATAATCTGTACACTGCCCCATAGTGCCATACAGTGCCTAGTAGACATATCCATACACTGTCCCTATAGTGCCATACAGTGCCTAGAAGAAACCTCCATACACTGTCAATATAGTGCCATACAGTGCCCGGGGAAATCCTCTATACACTGCCTCTATAGTGCCATACAGTGCTGAGAACAGTCCTCCATACACTGTCCCTATAGTGCCATACAGTGCCCGGGGAAATCCTCTATACACTGCCCCTATAGATACATACAGTGCACAGATAAATGCTCCATACACTGCCTCTAGAGTGTCATACAGTGCCCAGAAGAATCCTCCATACACTGTCGCTATAGTGCCATACAGTGCTGAGAACAGTCCTCCATACACTGTCCCTATAGTGCCATACAGTGCCCGGGGAAATCCTCTATACACTGCCCCTATAGATACATACAGTGCACAGATAAATCCTCCATACACTGCCTCTAGAGTGTCATACAGTGCCCAGAAGAATCCTCCATACACTGTCGCTATAGTGCCATACAGTGCCCAGAAGAATCCTCCATACACTGCCTCTATAGTGCCATACAGTGCCTAGAAGAATCCTCCATACACTGTCGCTATAGTGCCATACAGTGCCCAGAAGAATCCTCCATACACTGCCTCTATAGTGCCATACAGTGCCTAGAAGAATCCTCCATACACTGTCGCTATAGTGCCATACAGTGCCCAGAAGAATCCTCCATACACTGCCTCTATAGTGCCATACAGTGCCTAGAAGAATACTCCATACACTGTCGCTATAGTGCCATACAGTGCCCAGAAGAATCCTCCATCCACTGCCTCTATGGTGCCATACAGTGCCTAGAAGAATCCTCCATACACTGCCTCTATAGTGTCATACAGTGCCCAGAAGAATCCTCCATACACTGCCTCTATAGTGCCATACAGTGCCTAGAAGAATACTCCATACACTGTCGCTATAGTGCCATACAGTGCCCAGAAGAATCCTCCATACACTGCCTCTATAGTGTCATACAGTGCCCAGAAGAATCCTCCATACACTGCCTCTATAGTGCCATACAGTGCCTAGAAGAATACTCCATACACTGTCGCTATAGTGCCATACAGTGCCCAGAAGAATCCTCCATACACTGCCTCTATAGTGCCATACAGTGCCTAGAAGAATACTCCATACACTGTCGCTATAGTGCCATACAGTGCCCAGAAGAATCCTTCATACACTGCCTCTATAGTGCCATACAGTGCCTAGAAGGATACTCCATACACTGTCGCTATAGTGCCATACAGTGCCCAGAAGAATCCTCCATACACTGCCTCTATAGTGCCATACAGTGCCCAGAAGAATCCTCCATACACTGCCTCTATAGTGCCATACAGTGCCTAGAAGAATACTCCATAAACTGTCTCTATAGTGCCATACAGTGCCCAGAAGAATCCTTCATACACTGCCTCTATAGTGCCATACAGTGCCCAGAAGAATCCTTCATACACTGCCTCTATAGTGCCAAACAGTGCCCAGAAGAATCCTCCATACACTGCCTCTATAGTGCCATACAGTGCCCAGAAGAATCCTCCATACACTGCCTCTATAGTGCCATACAGTGCCTAGAAGAATACTCCATACACTGTCCCTATAGTGCCATACAGTGCCCAGAAGAATCTGGATGTGGGCAAATGTAGAGATGCTCATCTTAATTCTGAAGAGCAACCTCCCCCTGCTGGGTATTCCCATCTGTGCCATAAACCTGCAGGGAGACACTGAAGCTCCCGCCAGTCACGGCCTCGTCTGTATTGGCCAGAGACTTTGATAAAGGAAATCGTCTACCCCAGCGGTACCTAAGATAAGACTGCTTTCACACATGCAGGTTCTGTTCAGCTCCACCAGGAGCAGATTTATGCAATTTCTAACTGCACCTCTTCTACATCACAGATCAGAGAACCGTAGTTCAGGAGCTGCAGCATTGACCACCCAATGACTTCCCTCTGGTCTCTTCTAGCTGGCCATCCTGGAGGACACCATCCACCATGATCATGACCACATCCTACAGTTGAACTTCAGAGAACCGCAGGCTCTCAATGGACGTGTAGTGTTGTCCAGCTTCAGGGCGCCGGTGGGAGGTCGGAAGGCGCCCGGAGTAGGTAATGAAATGCCAGCCCTGTCCATGCAAAATATCAGCCCTCATCACTGCATCCTCCACTCTCCTGCCCTGCACCCCTCAGTTTTCAATTACTAATATAATAGTGCAGCGTATTGAGGCAGTGTACTGTACAGCAGGTAATGTAATAGTGCAGCATGTAGAGGCAGTGTACTGTACAGCAGGTAATATAATAGTGCAGTGTGTAGAGGCAGTGTACTGTACATCAGGTAATATAATAGTGCAGCGTGTAGAGGCAGTGTACTGTACAGCAGGTAATATAATAGTGCAGTGTGTAGAGGCAGTGTACTGTACAGCAGATAATATAATAGTGCAGCATGTAGAGGCAGTGTACTGTACAGCAGATAATATAATAGTGCAGCATGTAGAGGCAGTGTACTGTACAGCAGGTAATGTAAATAGTGCAGCATGTAGAGGGAGTGTACTGTACAGCAGATAATATAATAGTGCAGCGTGTAGAGGCAGTGTACTGTACAGCAGATAATATAATAGTGCAGCGTATTGAGGCAGTGTACTGTACAGCAGATAATATAATACTGCAGCGTGTAGAAGCAGTGTACTGTACAGCAGATAATATAATAGTGCAGCGTATAGAAGCAGTGTACTGTACAGCAGATAATATAATAGTGCAGCGTATTGAGGCAGTGTACTGTACAGCAGATAATATAATACTGCAGCGTGTAGAGGCAGTGTACTGTACAGCAGATAATATATTTGTGCAGTGTAGAGGCAGTGTTCTGTACAGCAGGTAATATAATAGTGCAGCGTGTAGAGGCAGTGTACTGTACAGCAGGTAATATAGTGCAGCGTGTAGAGGCAGTGTACTGTACAGCAGGTAATATATTGCAGCGTGTAGAGGCAGTGTACTGTACAGCAGATAATATAATAGTGCAGTGTATAGATGCAGTGTACTGTACAGCAGGTAATATAATAGTGCAGTGTGTAGAGGCAGTGTACTGTACAGCAGATAATATAATAGTGCAGTGTGTAGAGACAGTGTACTGTACAGCAGGTAATATAATAGTGCAGCGTATAGAGGCAGTGTAATGTACAGCAGATAATATAATAGTGCAGCATGTAGAGGCAGTGTACTGTACAGCAGGTAATATAATAGTGCAGTGTGTAGAGGCAGTGTACTGTACAGCAGATAATATAATAGTGCAGCATGTAGAGGCAGTGTACTGTACAGCAGATAATATAATAGTGCAGCGTATAGTAGCAGTGTACTGTACAGCAGATAATATAATAGTGCAGCGTATTGAGGCAGTGTACTGTACAGCAGATAATATATTACTGCAGCGTGTAGAGGCAGTGTACTGTACAGCAGATAATATATTTGTGCAGTGTGTAGAGGCAGTGTACTGTACAGCAGATAATATATTTGTGCAGTGTGTAGATGCAGTGTACTGTACAGCAGGTAATATATTGCAGCGTGTAGAGGCAGTGTACTGTACAGCAGATAATATAATAGTGCAGTGTGTAGAGGCAGTGTACTATACAGCAGGTAATATAATAGTGCAGCGTGTAGAGGCAGTGTACTGTACAGCAGGTAATATAATAGTGCAGCGTGTAGAGGCAGTGTACTATACAGCAGGTAATATAATAGTGCAGCGTGTAGAGGCAGTGTACTGTACAGCAGGTAATATAATAGTGCAGTGTGTAGAGACAGTGTACTGTACAGCAGATAGTGTAATAGTGCAGCGTGTAGAGGCAGTGGACTGTACAGCAGATAATATAATAGTGCAGTGTGTAGAGACAGTGTACTGTACAGCAGGTAATATAATAGTGCAGCATGTAGAGGCAGTGTACTGTACAGCAGGTAATATAATAGTGCAGCATGTAGAGGCAGTGTACTGTACAGCAGGTAATATAATAGTGCAGTGTGTAGAGACAGTGTACTGTACAGCAGGTAATATAATAGTGCAGCGTGTAGAGGCAGTGTACTGTACAGCAGGTAATATAATAGTGCAGCGTGTAGAGGCAGTGTACTATACAGCAGGTAATATAATAGTGCAGCGTGTAGAGGCAGTGTACTGTACAGCAGGTAATATAATAGTGCAGCGTGTAGAGGCAGTGTACTGTACAGCAGGTAATATAATAGTGCAGCGTGTAGAGGCAGTGGACTGTACAGCAGATAGTGTAATAGTGCAGCGTGTAGAGGCAGTGTACTGTACAGCAGATAATATAATAGTGCAGCATGTAGAGGCAGTGTACAGTACAGCAGGTAATATAATAGTGCAGCATGTAGAGGCAGTGTACTGTACAGCAGGTAATATAATAGTGCAGCGTGTAGAGGCAGTGTACTGTACAGCAGATAGTGTAATAGTGCAGCGTGTAGAGGCAGTGTACTGTACAGCAGGTAATATAATAGTGCAGTGTGTAGAGGCAGTGGACTGTACAGCAGATAATATAATAGTGCAGCATGTAGAGGCAGTGTACAGTACAGCAGGTAATATAATAGTGCAGCATGTAGAGGCAGTGTACTGTACAGCAGATTATATACAGTTGCAAGAAAAAGTATGTGAACCCTTTGGAATGATCTGGATTTCTGCACAAATTGGTCATAAAATGTGATCTGATCTTCATCTAAGTCCCAACAATAGACAATCACCGTCTGCTTAACCTAATAACACACAAAGAGTTAAATGTTACCATGTTTGTATTGAACACACCATGTAAACATTCACAGTGCAGGTGGATTTAATAACTGGTTGGACCTCCTTTGGCAGCAATAACTTCCACCAAACGTTTCCTGTAGTTGCAGATCAGACGCGCACAACGGTCAGGAGTAATTCTTGGCCATTCCTCTTTACAGAACTGTCTCAGTTCAGCAATATTCTTGGGATGTCTGGTGTGAATCGCTTTCTTGAGGTCCTGCCACAGCATCTCCATCGGGTTGAGGTCAGGACTCTGACTGGGCCTCTCCAGAAGGTGGATTTTCTTCTGTTTAAGCCATTCTGTTGTTGAGTTACTTCTATGCTTTGGGTCGTTGTCCTGTTGCAGCACCATCTTCTGTTGAGCTTCAGCTGGTGGACAGATGGCCTTAAGTTCTCCTGCAAAATGTCTTGATAAACTTGGGAATTCATTTTTCCTTCAATGGTAGCAATCCGTCCAGGCCCTGACACAGCAGAGCAGCCCCAAACCATGATGCCCCCACCACCTTACCTCACAGTTGGGATGAGGTTTTGAGGTTGGTGTGCTGTGCCTCTTTTACTCCACACATAGTGTTGTGTGTTTCTTCCAAACCACTCCACTTTGGTTTCCTCTGTCCACAGAATATTTTGCCAGTACTGCTGTGGAACATCCAGGTGCTCTTGTGCAAACTGTAAACGTGCAGCAATGTTTTTTGGACAGCAGTGGCTTCCTCTGTGGTGTCCTCCCATGAAATCCATTCTTGTTTAGTGTTTTACGTATCGTAGATTCGCTAACAGGGATGTCAGCATATGCCAGAGACTTCTGTAAGTCTTTAGCTGACACTCTAGGATTCTTCTTCACCTCATTGAGCAGTCTGCGCTGTGCTCTTGCAGTCATCTTTACAGGACGGCCGCTCCTAGGGAGAGTAGCAGCAGAGCTGAACTTTCTCCATTTATAGACAATTTGTCTTACCGTGGACTAATGAACAGCAAGGCTTTTGGAGATACTTTTATAACCCTTTCCAGCTTTATGCAAGTCAGCAATTCTTAATCGTAGGTCTTCTGAGAGCTCTTCTGTGCGAGGCATCATTCACATCAGGCAATGCTTCTTGTGAAAAGCAAACCCAGAACTGGTGTGTTTTTATAGGGCAGGGCAGCTGTAACCAACACCTCCAATCTCATCTCATTGACTGGACTCCAGTTGGCTGACACCTCACTCCAATTAGCTCTTGGAGATGTCATTAGTCTAGGGGTTCACATACTTTTTCCACCTGCCCTGTGAATGTTTACATGGTGTGTTCAATAAAAACATGGTAACATTTAACTCTTTGTGTGTTATTAGGTTAAGCCGACTGTGATTGTCTATTGTTGTGACTTAGATGAAGATCAGATCACATTTTATGACCAATTTGTGCAGAAATTCATATCATTCCAAAGGGTTCACATACTTTTTCTTGTAACTGTAATAGTGTAGCGTGGAGAGGCAGTGTACTGTACAGCAGATAATATAATAGTGCAGCGTATAGAGGCAGTGTACCGTACAGCAGATAATATAATAGTGCAGTGTGTAGAGGCAGTGTACTGTACAGCAGGTAATATATTGCAGCGTGTAGAGGCAGTGTACTGTACAGCAGATAATATAATAGTGCAGCGTATAGAGGCAGTGTACTGTACAGCAGATAATATAATAGTGCAGCATGTAGTGGAAGTGTACTGTACAGCAGGTAATATAATAGTGCAGCGTATAGAGGCAGTGTACTGTACAGCAGGTAATATAATAGTGCAGAGTGTAGAGGCAGTGTACTGTACAGCAGGTAATATAATAGTGCAGCATGTAGAGGCAGTGTACTGTACAGCAGGTAATATATTGCAGCGTGTAGAGGCAGTGTACTGTACAGCAGGTAATATAATAGTGCAGCGTGTAGAGGCAGTGTACTGTACAGCAGATAATATAATAGTGCAGTGTGTAGAGGCAGTGTACTGTACAGCAGGTAATATAATAGTGCAGCGTGTAGAGGCAGTGTACTGTACAGCAGATAATATAATAGTGCAGCGTGTAGAGGCAGTGTACTGTACAGCAGGTAATATAATATTGCAGCGTGTAGAGGCAGTGTACTGTACAGCAGATAATATAATAGTGCAGTGTGTAGAGGCAGTGTACTGTACAGCAGGTAATATAATAGTGCAGTGTACTGTACAGCAGATAATATAATAGTGCAGCGTGTAGAGGCAGTGTACTGTACAGCATATAATATAATAGTGCAGTGTGTAGAGGCAGTGTACTGTACAGCAGGTAATATAATAGTGCAGCGTGTAGTGGCAGTGTACAGTACAGCAGGTAATATAATAGTGCAGCATGTAGAGGCAGTGTACTGTACAGCAGATAATATAATAGTGCAGTGTGTAGAGGCAGTGTACTGTACAGCAGGTAATATAATAGTGCAGTGTGTAGAGGCAGTGGACTGTACAGCAGATAGTGTAATAGTGCAGCGTGTAGAGGCAGTGTACTGTACAGCAGGTAATATAATAGTGCAGCATGTAGTGGCAGTGTACTGTACAGCAGGTAATATAATAGTGCAGCGTGGAGAGGCAGTGTACTGTACAGCAGATAATATAATAGTGCAGCGTATAGAGGCAGTGTACCGTACAGCAGATAATATAATAGTGCAGTGTGTAGAGGCAGTGTACTGTACAGCAGGTAATATATTGCAGCGTGTAGAGGCAGTGTACTGTACAGCAGATAATATAATAGTGCAGCGTATAGAGGCAGTGTACTGTACAGCAGATAATATAATAGTGCAGCATGTAGTGGAAGTGTACTGTACAGCAGGTAATATAATAGTGCAGCGTATAGAGGCAGTGTACTGTACAGCAGGTAATATAATAGTGCAGAGTGTAGAGGCAGTGTACTGTACAGCAGGTAATATAATAGTGCAGCATGTAGAGGCAGTGTACTGTACAGCAGGTAATATATTGCAGCGTGTAGAGGCAGTGTACTGTACAGCAGGTAATATAATAGTGCAGCGTGTAGAGGCAGTGTACTGTACAGCAGATAATATAATAGTGCAGTGTGTAGAGGCAGTGTACTGTACAGCAGGTAATATAATAGTGCAGCGTGTAGAGGCAGTGTACTGTACAGCAGATAATATAATAGTGCAGCGTGTAGAGGCAGTGTACTGTACAGCAGGTAATATAATATTGCAGCGTGTAGAGGCAGTGTACTGTACAGCAGATAATATAATAGTGCAGTGTGTAGAGGCAGTGTACTGTACAGCAGGTAATATAATAGTGCAGTGTACTGTACAGCAGATAATATAATAGTGCAGCGTGTAGAGGCAGTGTACTGTACAGCATATAATATAATAGTGCAGTGTGTAGAGGCAGTGTACTGTACAGCAGGTAATATAATAGTGCAGCGTGTAGTGGCAGTGTACAGTACAGCAGGTAATATAATAGTGCAGCATGTAGAGGCAGTGTACTGTACAGCAGATAATATAATAGTGCAGTGTGTAGAGGCAGTGTACTGTACAGCAGGTAATATAATAGTGCAGTGTGTAGAGGCAGTGGACTGTACAGCAGATAGTGTAATAGTGCAGCGTGTAGAGGCAGTGTACTGTACAGCAGGTAATATAATAGTGCAGCATGTAGTGGCAGTGTACTGTACAGCAGGTAATATAATAGTGCAGCGTGTAGTGGCAGTGTACTCTACAGCAGGTAATATAATAGTGCAGCGCGTAGTGGCAGTGTACTGTACAGCAGGTAATATAATAGTGCAGCGTGTAGTGGCAGTGTACTGTACAGCAGGTAATATAATAGTGCAGCATGTAGTGGCAGTGTACTGTACAGCAGATAATATAATAGTGCAGCGTGTAGAGGCAGTGTACTGTACAGCAGGTAATATAATAGTGCAGCGTGTAGTGGCAGTGTAGTGTACAGCAGGTAATATAATAGTGCAGCATGTAGTGGCAGTGTACTGTACAGCAGATAATATAATAGTGCAGCGTGTAGTGGCAGTGTACAGTACAGCAGATAATATAATAGTGCAGCATGTAGAGGCAGTGTACTGTACAGCAGGTAATATAATAGTGCAGCATGTAGTGGCAGTGTACTGTACAGCAGGTAATATAATAGTGCAGCATGTAGAGGCAGTGTACTATACAGCAGGTAATATAATAGTGCAGCATGTAGAGGCAGTGTACTGTACAGCAGGTAATATAATAGTGCAGCATGTAGTGGCAGTGTACTATACAGCAGGTAATATAATAGTGCAGCATGTAGAGGCAGTGTACTGTACAGCAGGTAATATAATAGTGCAGCATGTAGAGGCAGTGTACTGTACAGCAGGTAATATAATAGTGCAGTATGTAGAGGCAGTGTACTGTACAGCAGATAGTATAATAGTGCAGCGTGTAGAGGCAGTGTACTGTACAGCAGGTAATATAATAGTGCAGCATGTAGAGGCAGTGTACTGTACAGCAGGTAATATAATAGTGCAGCGTGTAGAGGCAGTGTACTGTACAGCAGATAGTATAATAGTGCAGCGTGTAGAGGCAGTGTACTGTACAGCAGGTAATATAATAGTGCAGCGTGTAGAGGCATTTTTTTTATACAATGATAATTTCTCATTTCTTCCCATGATATCACAGCTCCTCCAGCTTCGCCCTCTGACACTGATGATCCCTCATCACGCAACACTGAGACAGGTATGAAATGTTCTGCATCAGGAACCCCAGACCAGTAGTCACAATATTTATGATATTCAGTGTGTTCCCCATGTGAACAGTAGTGATAAGCGGCACAGGCAATATTTGTTTTGAAGCAGTGTACTGTACAGCAGATAGTATAATAGTGCAGCATGTAGAGACAGTGTACTGTACAGCAGATAGTATAATTGTGCAGCATGTAGAGGCAGTGTACTGTACAGCAGGTGATATAATAGTGCAGCATGTAGAGGCAGTGTACTGTACAGCAGATAGTATAATAGTGCAGCGTGTAGAGGCAGTGTACTGTACAGCAGGTAATATAATAGTGCAGCGTGTAGTGGCAGTGTACTGTACAGCAGGTAATATAATAGTGCAGCGTGTAGTGGCAGTGTACTGTACAGCAGGTAATATAATAGTGCAGCATGTAGAGGCAGTGTACTGTACAGCAGGTAATATAATAGTGCAGCATGTAGAGGCAGTGTACTGTACAGCAGGTAATATAATAGTGCAGCGTGTAGAGGCAGTGTACTGTACAGCAGGTAATATAATTGTACATTTCATGTAAACCGTCCAGTGACCTATATCCAGTGTGTTCCCCAAGTGAACAGTCCAGTGATCTATATCCGTTGTGTGCCCCATGTAAACAGTCCAATGACCTACATCCAGTATGATCGCCATGTGAATAGTCCAGTGAACTATATCCAGTGTGTAAATACAAACTTCAAGGTGGTGGCTCACTCCAGATGAGATTCTGGAGCAGGTGCTGCTAACCCAAATTGGAGGGACACCCACCCTCTATTGGTAATTGCATGTGAAAAGGCTAGACGTGCTCGCCCATAATTCTAGCCTTTTCACATATATCCAGTGTGTGCCCCATGTAAACAGTCCAGTTACCTATATCCGGTGTGTGCCACATGTGAACAGTCCAATGACCTACATCCAGTGTGATCGCCATGTGAACAGTCCAGTGACCTATATCTAGTGTGTGCCCCTTGTGAGCAGTTCAGTGACCTATATCCAGTGTGATCGCCATGTGAACAGTCCAGTGACTCCAGTCCAGTGACTTGTATCCAATATGTTCCTCATGTGAACAGTCCAGTGACCTATATCCAGTCTGTGCTCCATGTGAACAGTCCAGTGACTTGTATCCAATGTGTTCCTCATGTGAACAGTCCAGTGACCTATATCCAGTCTGTGCTCCATGTGAACAGTCCAGTAACCTATATCCGGTGTGTGCTCCATGTGAACAGTCCAGTGACCTATATCCAGTGTGCCCAATGTGAACAGTCCAGTGACCTATATCCAGTCTGTGCTCCATGTGAACAGTCCATTGACCTATATCCAGTGTGCCCATGTGAACAGTCCAGTGACGTATATCCAGTGTGTGCCCATGTGAACAGTCCAGTGACCTATATCCAGTCTGTGCTCCATGTGAACAGTCCAGTGACCTATATCCAGTCTGTGCTCCATGTGAACAGTCCAGTGACCTATATCCAGTCTGTGATCCATGTGAACAGTCCAGTGATCTATATCCAGTCTGTGCTCCATGTGAACAGTCCAGTGACCTATATCCAGTCTGTGCTCCATGTGAACAGTCCAGTGACCTATATCCAGTGTGCCCATGTGAACAGTCCAGTGACCTATATCCAGTCTGTGCTCCATGTGAACAGTCCAGTGACCTATATCCAGTCTGTGCTCCATGTGAACAGTCCATTGACCTATATCCAGTCTGTGCTCCATGTGAACAGTCCAGTGACCTATATCCAGTCTGTGCTCCATGTGAACAGTCCAGTGACCTATATCCGGTGTGTGTCCCATGTGAACAGTCCAGTGACCTATATCCAGTCTGTGCTCCATGTGAACAGTCCATTGACCTATATTCGGTGTGTGCTCCATGTGAACAGTCCAGTGACCTATATCCAGTCTGTGCTCCATGTGAACAGTCCAGTGACCTATATCCAGTGTGTTCCATGTGAACAGTCCAGTGACCTACATCCAGTGCGTGCCCCATATTGTCAGTCTGTTTTACCTCTTTGATCCCTCCATGTACCCAATGACATTCTGCTTTGTCTCCTGTACAGGTTCTCATGGCCAGCAGCACCCTTCACTGGGAATAGGTAAGTGTGACATACCTCCCAACATTTGAAATGCATAAAGAGGGACAACACGTGCGGCCACAGCAAATGTTTTCATACGAGGCAAACTCCACCAAAAACTAACTATTTACACTCAGTCCCCTTAATGCCCCCAAGTTGTAATTATTTCCATTGTGTTCCATCGCAGTAGTTGTGCCTGTATTGTACCCCTTCACCGTAGTTATGCCCAGTTTTCTGCACCCTCACAGTAGTTATGGCCAGATATGTGCCCTCTTACTAATTATGCCCTGATATGTGCCCCCTTACAGTAGTTATGCCCAGTTTTCTGCACCCTCACAGCAGTTGTGGCCAGATATGTGCCCTCTTACTAATTATGCCCTGATATGTGCCCCCTTACAGTAGTTATGCCCAGTTTTCTGCACCCTCACAGCAGTTGTGGCCAGATATGTGCCCTCTTACTAATTATGCCCTGATATGTGCCCCCAAACAGTAGTTATGCCCAGTTATCTGCACCCTCACAGCAGTTTTGACCAGATAAGTGCCCCCTTCACAGCAGTTATGCCAAGATATGTGCCCCCAAACAGTAGTTATGACTGGTGATGAGCGGCAGGGGCAATATTCTGATTCGCGATATTAAGCAAATATTTTATAGAATATTTGTTGAATATTTGCAAATTAGAATATTTTATATTTTCTACATTCTTTCTTTTTACTCCAAAATCGTCAAGGTAATGATCGTGTGATATGTGAATATTACGTGATCAATACAGGCGTGGGTCAAAAACGAACACATAGCACTATAGAATACACTGCTATATATTAACTTTTAGAATATTCGTCATTTTTTCCATCTGAACACACGGTTGGCCCAAAAGCAATTTAAGTATGAATCATGACTTCAGATGGCAAAAAATGACGAATATTTAAAAAAACTAATATATAGCACTATGTTTGAAATATTCACGAATTCTCGAAGTTGCGATATTCGAGATAAAAATTTGCTTTTCAAATATTCACATTCAACACTAGTTATGATCAGATATGTGCCCCCTCAGAGTAGTTATATCTAGGGATGAGCGAACTCGAACTGTATAGTTCGTAAAAGTCCGGGTTCGGGTTCGGTGTTCGTCGCTTTCTTGGCGCTTTTGTGACGCTTTCTTGGCGCTTTTTGAAAGGCTGCAAAGCAGCCAATCAACAAGCGTCATACTACTTGCCCCAAGAGGCCGTCACAGCCATGCCTACTATTGGCATGGCTGTGATTGGCCAGAGCACCATGTGACCCCGCCTCTATTTAAGCTGGAGTCACATAGCGCCGCCCGTCACTCTGCTCTGATCAGTGTAGGGAGAGGTTGCGGCTGCGACAGTAGGGCGAGATTAGGCAGATTAACTCCTCCAAAGGACTTGATTATTGATCGATCTGCAGCTGTGGATGATTGAGCTGCTGAAATTCAAATGCTCACTGTTTTTAGGCTGCCCAGACCGTTTGTCAGTCACTTTTTTCTGGGGTGATCGGCGGCCATTTTGTGTCTTGTGCAGTGCTGCGACCAAGTGCATCCAAGCTGTGACCAAGTGCATTTAACCCTCAATGGTGTGG
The DNA here is from genome assembly GCF_014858855.1 of Bufo gargarizans. NCBI lineage: Eukaryota > Metazoa > Chordata > Amphibia > Anura > Bufonidae > Bufo > Bufo gargarizans. The sequence continues at coordinate 530,840,224 of NC_058083.1, read as the reverse complement.
TTTGTTTTTTGGCTAAAGCCTACATCAGGGTGAAGCTGTCACACCAAGTGCATTTAACCAGCAATAGTCTGTTCATTTTTTGGCCATATACTACATCAGGGGCAAGCTGCGCCCGTCACCAAGTGCATTTAACCCTCAGTAGTGTGGTTGTTTTTTGGCCATATCCCAGTCTAATTCTGTCAGTAAACCCATACCGGTCACCCAGCGCCTAAATACTAGGCCTCAAATTTATATCCCGCTAAATCTCTCGTTACCGCTGTCCTGTTGTGGCTGGGAAAGTTATTTAGTGTCCGTCAAAGCACATTTTTTGTTCTGGGTTGAAATACAATTCCCAATTTAGCAATTTCATAATTTAGTGGTTTCTGCTATATCAGAGCTATTTGAAATCCATCCCTAAAAGGGTATATAATATTCAAGGTGCACATTGGGTCATTCAGAATAACTTCACACACACGCTTCTGTGCATTTCCAAGTCTAATTCTGGCACTAAACCCATACCTGTCACCCAGCGCCTAAATACTAGGCCTCAAATTTATATCCCGCTGAATTTGAATACAATACATTGGGCCAAATAATATTTTTGTTGTTGTGGTGAACCATAACAATGAGGAAAACATCTAGTAAGGGACGCGGACGTGGACATGGTCGTGGTGGTGTTAGTGGACCCTCTGGTGCTGGGAGAGGACGTGGCTGTTCTGCCACATCCACACGTCCTAGTGTACCAACTACCTCAGGTCCCAGTAGCCGCCAGAATTTACAGCGATATTTGGTGGGGCCCAATGCCGTTCTAAGGATGGTAAGGCCTGAGCAGGTACGGGCATTAGTCAATTGGGTGGCCGACAGTGGATCCAGCACGTTCACATTATCTCCCACCCAGTCTTCTGCAGAAAGCGCACAGATGGCGCCTGAAAACCAACCCCATCAGTCTGTCACATCACCCCCATGCATACCAGGGAAACTGTCTCAGCCTCAAGTCATGCAGCAGTCTCTTATGCTGTTTGAAGACTCCGCTGGCAGGGTTTCCCAAGGGCATCCACCTAGCCCTTCCCCAGCGGTGGAAGACATAGAATGCACTGACGCACAACCACTTATGTTTCCTGATGATGAGGACATGGGAATACCACCTCAGCATGTCTCTGATGATGACGAAACACAGGTGCCAACTGCTGCGTCTTTCTGCAGTGTGCAGACTGAACAGGAGGTCAGGGATCAAGACTGGGTGGAAGACGATGCAGGGGACGATGAGGTCCTAGACCCCACATGGAATGAAGGTCGTGCCACTGACTTTCACAGTTCGGAGGAAGAGGCAGTGGTGAGACCGAGCCAACAGCGTAGCAAAAGAGGGAGCAGTGGGCAAAAGCAGAACACCCGCCGCCAAGAGACTCCGCCTGCTACTGCCCGCCGCCATCTTGGACCGAGCACCCCAAAGGCAGCTTCAAGGAGTTCCCTGGCATGGCACTTCTTCACACAATGTGCTGACGACAAGACCCGAGTGGTTTGCACGCTGTGCCATCAGAGCCTGAAGCGAGGCATTAACGTTCTGAACCTGAGCACAACCTGCATGACCAGGCACCTGCATGCAAAGCATGAACTGCAGTGGAGTAACCACCTTAAAGCCAAGGAAGTCACTCAGGCTCCCCCTGCGGCCTCTTCTGCTGCCGCCGCCTCGGCCTCTTCTGCTGCCGCCGCCTCGGCCTCTTCTGCTGCCGCCGCCTCGGCCTCTTCTGCTGCCGCCGCCTCGGCCTCTTCTGCTGCCGCCGCCTCGGCCTCTTCTGCTGCCGCCGCCTCGGCCTCTTCTGCTGCTGCTACCACCAACACCACCACCACCACCTCCGTCACCAAGCGTCTCAACCATGTCACACGGCAGCGTTCAGCTCTCCATCTCACAAACATTTGATAGAAAGCGTAAATTCCCACCTAGCCACCCTCGATCCCTGGCCCTGAATGCCAGCATTTCTAAACTACTGGCCTATGAAATGCTGTCATTCAGGCTGGTGGACACAGACAGCTTCAAACAGCTCATGTCGCTTGCTGTCCCACAGTATGTTGTTCCCAGCCGCCACTACTTCTCCAAGAGAGCCGTGCCTTCCCTGCACAACTAAGTATCCGATAAGATCAAGTGTGCACTGCGCAACGCCATCTGTGGCAAGGTCCACCTAACCACAGATACGTGGACCAGTAAGCACGGCCAGGGACGCTATATCTCCCTAACTGCACACTGGGTAAATGTAGTGGCAGCTGGGCCCCAGGCGGAGAGCTGTTTGGCGCACGTCCTTCCGCCGCCAAGGATCGCAGGGCAACATTCTTTGCCTCCTGTTGCCACCTCCTCCTTCTCGGCTTCCTCCTCCTCTTCTTCCACCTGCTCATCCAGTCAGCCACACACCTTCATCACCAACTTCAGCACAGCCCGGGGTAAACGTCAGCAGGCCATTCTGAAACTCATATATTTGGGGGACAGGCCCCACACCGCACAGGAGTTGTGGCGGGGTATAGAACAACAGACCGACGAGTGGTTGCTGCCGGTGAGCCTCAAGCCTGGCCTGGTGGTGTGCGATAATGGGCGAAATCTCGTTGCAGCTCTGGGACTAGCCGGTTTGACGCGCATGTGCTGAATTTGGTGGTGCAGAAGTTCATTCACAACTACCCCGACATGTCAGAGCTGCTGCATAAAGTGCGGGCCGTCTGTTCGCGCTTCCGGCGTTCACATCCTGCCGCTGCTCGCCTGTCTGCGCTACAGCGTAACTTCGGCCTTCCCGCTCACCGCCTCATATGCGACGTGCCCACCAGGTGGAACTCCACCTTGCACATGCTGGACAGACTGTGCGAGCAGCAGCAGGCCATAGTGGAGTTTCAGCTGCAGCACGCACGGGTCAGTCGCACTGCGGAACAGCACCACTTCACCACCAATGACTGGGCCTCCATGCGAGACCTGTGTGCCCTGTTGCGCTGTTTCGAGTACTCCACCAACATGGCCAGTGGCGATGACGCCGTTATCAGCGTTACAATACCACTTCTATGTCTCCTTGAGAAAACACTTAGGGCGATGATGGAAGAGGAGGTGGCCCAGGAGGAGGAGGAGGAGGAGGAGGAGGAGGAGGAGGAGGAGGAGGAAGAGGAAGAGGAAGAGGGGTCATTTTTAGCACTTTCAGGCCAGTCTCTTCGAAGTGACTCAGAGGGAGGTTTTTGGCAACAGCAGAGGCCAGGTACAAATGTGGCCAGCCAGGGCCCACTACTGGAGGACGAGGAGGACGAGGATGAGGAGGAGGTGGAGGAGGATGAGGATGAAGCATGGTCACAGCGGGGTGGCACCCAACGCAGCTCGGGCCCATCACTGGTGCGTGGCTGGGGGGAAAGGCAGGACGATGACGATACGCCTCCCACAGAGGACAGCTTGTCCTTACCCCTGGGCAGCCTGGCACACATGAGCGACTACATGCTGCAGTGCCTGCGCAACGACAGCAGAGTTGCCCACATTTTAACCTGTGCGGACTACTGGGTTGCCACCCTGCTGGATCCAGGCTACAAAGACAATGTGCCCACCTTACTTCCTGCACTGGAGCGTGATAGGAAGATGCGCGAGTACAAGCGCACGTTGGTAGACGCGCTACTGAGAGCATTCCCAAATGTCACAGGGGAACAAGTGGAAGCCCAAGGCCAAGGCAGAGGAGGAGCAAGAGGTCGCCAAGGCAGCTGTGTCATGGCCAGCTCCTCTGAGGGCAGGGTTAGCATGGCAGAGATGTGGAAAAGTTTTGTCAACACGCCACAGCTAACTGCACCACCACCTGATACGCAACGTGTTAGCAGGAGGCAACATTTCACTAACATGGTGGAACAGTACGTGTGCACACCCCTCCACGTACTGACTGATGGTTCGCCCCATTCAACTTCTGGGTCTCTAAATTGTCCACGTGGCCAGAGCTAGCCTTTTATGCCTTGGAGGTGCTGGCCTGCCCGGCGGCCAGCGTTTTGTCTGAACGTGTATTCAGCACGGCAGGGGGCGTCATTACAGACAAACGCAGCCGCCTGTCTACAGCCAATGTGGACAAGCTGACGTTCATAAAAATGAACCAGGCATGGATCCCACAGGACCTGTCCGTCCCTTGTCCAGATTAGACATTAACTACCTCCCCTTAACCATATATTATTGGACTCCAGGGCACTTCCTCATTTAATCCTATTTTTATTTTCATTTTACCATTATATTGCGAGGCTACCCAAAGTTGAATGAACCTCTCCTCTGCCTGGGTGCCGGGGCCTAAATATATGCCAATGGACTGTTCCAATGTTGGGTGACGTGAAGCCTGATTCTCTGCTATGACATGCAGACTGATTCTCTGCTGACATGAAGCCAGATCCTCTGTTACGGGACCTCTCTCCTCTGCCTGGGTGCTGGGCCTAAATATATGCCAATGGACTCTTACAGTGGTGGCTGACGTGAAGCCTGATTCTCTGCTATGACATGCAGACTGATTCTCTGCTGACATGAAGCCAGATTCTCTGTTACGGGACCTCTCTCCTCTGCCTGGGTGCTGGGGCCTAAATATCTGACAATGGACTGTTGCAGTGGTGGCTGACGTGAAGCCTGATTCTCTGCTATGACATGCAGACTGATTCTCTGCTGACATGAAGCCAGATTCTCTGTTACAGGACCTCTCTCCTCTGCCTGGGTGCTGGGCCTAAATATATGCCAATGGACTGTTGCAGTGGTGGCTGACGTGAAGCCTCATTCTCTGCTATGACATGCAGACTGATTCTCTGCTGACGTGAAGCCAGATTCTCTGTTACGGGACCTCTCTCCTCTGCCTGTGTGTGTGCTGGGCCTAAATATATGACAATGGACTGTTACAGTGGTGGGTGACGTGAAGCCTGATTCTCTGCTATGACATGCAGACTGATTCTCTGCTGACATGAAGCCAGATCCTCTGTTACGGGACCTCTCTCCTCTGCCTGGGTGCTGGGCCTAAATTTATGAAAATGGCCTGTTACAGTGGTGGCTGACGTGAAGCCTCATTCTCTGCTATGACATGCAGACTGATTCTCTGCTGACGTGAAGCCAGATTCTCTGTTACGGGACCTCTCTCCTCTGCCTGTGTGTGTGCTGGGCCTAAATATATGCCAATGGACTGTTGCAGTGGTGGGTGACGTGAAGCCTCATTCTCTGCTATGACATGCAGACTGATTCTCTGCTGACATGAAGCCAGATTGTCTGTTACGGGACCTCCCTCCTCTGCCTGGGTGCCGGGGCCTAAATATCAACAATGGACTGTTCCAGTGGTGGGTGACGGGAAGCCAGATTCTCTGCTATGGGACCTCTCTCCAATTGATTTTGGTTAATTTTTATTTATTTAATTTTTATTTTAATTCATTTCCCTATCCACATTTGTTTGCAGGGGATTTACCTACATGTTGCTGCCTTTTGCAGCCCTCTAGCCCTTTCCTGGGCTGTTTTACAGCCGTTTTAGTGCCGAAAAGTTCGGTTCCACATTGACTTCAATGGGGTTCGGGTTCGGGACGAAGTTCGGATCGGGTTCGGATCCCGAACCCGAACATTTTCGGGAAGTTCGGCCGAACTTCTTGAACCCGAACATCCAGGTGTTCGCTCAACTCTAGTTATATCCCAATAAGTTCACCCTTCACAGTAATCATGATATATGCCCCCTTCACAGTAGGTACACCCATATATGCGCCCCCACAGTAGTTAATCCAGATATGTGCCCCTTCACAGTAGTTATACCCAGATATGTGCCCCTTCACAGTAGTTATGGCCACATATGTGCCCCTTATAGTATTACACCCAGATATGTGCCCCTCACAGTAGTTTATCCAGATATGTGCCGCCTTCACAATAGTTATGGCCATATATGTGCCCCCCCTCACAGTACTTACACCCATATATGTGCCCCTCACAGTAGTTATGCACAGATATGTGCCCCCTCACAGTAGTTATGCACAGATATGTGCCCCCTCACAGTAGTTATGCACAGATATGTGCCCCCTCACAGTAGTTATGCACAGATATGTGCCCCCTCACAGTAGTTATGCACAGATATGTGCCCCCTCACAATAGTTATGCCCAGATATGTGCCTCTTCATAGTATTATACCCAGATATGAGCCCCTCACAGTAGTTATACCCAGATATGTGCCCCTTCACAGTAGTTATGGCCACATATGTGCCCCCCTCACAGTAGTTTATCCATATATGTGCCCCCTTCACATTAGTTATGGCCATATATGTGCCCCCCCTCACAGTACTTACACCCATATATGTGCCCCTCACAGTAGTTTATCCAGATATGTGCCCCCTCACAGTAGTTATGCACAGATATGTGCCCCCTCACAATAGTTATACCCAGATATGTGCCCCTTACAGTTGTTTATCCAGATATGTGCCCCCTCACAGTAGTTATGCACAGATATATGCCCCCTCACAGTAGTTATGCAGAGATATGTGCCCCCTCACAATAGTTATGCAGAGATATGTGCCCCCTCACAGTAGTTATGCACAGATATGTGCCCCCTCACAATAGTTATGCCCAGATATGTGCCTCTTCATAGTATTATACCCAGATATGTGCCCCTCACAGTTGTTTATCCAGATATGTGCCCCTCACAGTAGTTATGCACAGATATGTGTCCCCTTCACAGTAGTTATGGCCACATATGTGCCCCTTCATAGTATTACACCCACATTTGTGCCCCCTCACAGTAGTTACGCCCATATATGTGCCCCCTTTACAGTAGTTACACCCATATATGTGCCCCTCACAGTAGTTACACCCATATATGTGCCCCTTCACATTAGTTATACCCAGATGTACCCTGTTCATAGTAGCGATGCCCAGTTATTTGCCCCCTCACATACCTCAGCTGTTCCGGGTCTGCCTTGCTGGATCCGGACAGTCGGGAGGTAGGGTGATGACCCTGATTGAAAGCTGCTGACATTCCCTCTCCCTACAGGCGACATGCTGGCCATTATATTTGGCATCCTCTTTGGTCTCACAGCCATGGCATTCTACATATATGTGAGGAAGAGCCGCAAAAGAAACCACAGGTAAGTGCACAGAGAGGACAACTGCCTGAGGACCACCCTGCGAGTGCAGCAGACAGGGGGGTCTGAGAATTTTACAACTAAGTCAATGGGTAGAGAATGAACCTAAAGAGATGACACCCATTATACAGATAGACTCAGCAGTGAGGGGACAGGACTTGACCCTGGACTGAGGGCCCGTCCATAATGCCTTGCAGTCAGACAGCCCATCAGGAGGGGGGATACTGGCTCGTCCATCAGGCTGCGCACTCCTCAGAGACCCGAAATCAGAAGGGGCCCGTCCGGGAAGAGGATTGAAAGATTGTATTGTCAGGGCCCCCTTATGGGTATTCTACAATGACTTAATATACACAGACAGTATATACAGTGACAGTATAAATAGTGATAGTACATACAGTGACAGTATATATGGTGGCAGTATATACAGAGACATTATATACAGTGACAGTATATGTAGTGACATGATATACAGAGACACAATTTACAGAGACAGTATACACTGATACATTATATATAGTGATATTATATACAGTGACAGTATATACAGTGACATATATAGAGACTATATATAATGACTGTAACGGCACAGTTTCAGCAGACAAGGGGTTAAAATCCGTTCAGGCGATATGCCCCTTTCTGAGAGACAGGCACAGCTACTGCAGAACACCAAACTCCCGAACTGGATACAAAATAGCACTCCAAACTGGAACCTCGCAAATAGCTGCCAGCAGACGAACAGGAAAAGCATACAATCAGCTTACACTCCTGGCAATCAGTCTCCAACAGCATACAGGGAATCCCCCCAATAACGAGACAAGGCTCCGTGTTGAGGGTCAGCAGTGGTCTGACGTGCTGGCACACCCAGCCTGGTTTTTATTACAGTTTTGCAAATACAGAATAGATACAACACATCCCCACAATGCATCATGGTTTCCTCCTCTCTGTCCCAGAGACAACCGAGGGCAATCCAATTATCTCTCAGGACAAAGGGAGATCGCCAATACACATGTGGAGACAACAGGACAGACATCACCATTTAAACACACAATGGGACAATAGAAACACACCCACACAAAATCCTCCCCTCTGCCGATGATGATTATTGAACACAAGGGCGAATATAATTCTCAAAGGCAGTGAAATACAGTTTTATAAAACATATCACAGGAACCCCAAAACATGCAATAACCCCATAACCAATATATCCTCGGAACCGGGGGATCTGGGTGAACCACATATCCAAAATTCACCCACATCCGTTCAGTAGTTTGGAAGATACAGTTACACTGAAAATATACAAGTTATACCGAAAATAGTCACTAATAAATGTGTCCCCTGTTTGGTAGTTTCAAACTACTGAATGATGTCTCTGTGCACCAAATACCGGCAAGATAGCACCGTGTGGAAAGTCAGAACAGTGTCTGTGAGTTACAATGGCCGCTATCTATTGTTCTCACCATGTGCTTCATCCAAGCAAGTAAGGCAGAGGATGCAATCCAGGGACAGAGGGCTCCGTCCCAAGTGCCTTAAGACCCAATAACTTAAGGGACCATAATCCCAGGGCAGGAGGCTGGTAAACAGCCCCCTCCAAAACACCGTGGCGAGGTTGGTTTCGCCACACATCTCCTCACGCCGGTCGGTACCTGAGTTAGTCTGGCAGCCCACCCACAACCCAATACTGAACCTGCTGAATTTAGTAGGCTGTCTCTGTCCAGTGAATCCACCAAGGTTATATTTGTAGCTGGTACTCCCAGTCTCTGAGTTGCTCCCTGGCTTGGAGTGGAGGTTGCTTTGTGGGCAGGGATCAGCGGTACTCTGCCCTGGTACCAGCGCTATCATGGAAGAAGCCTGGTTGGAGTCTGGTTGTTGGAGGGGGAAACCGACTGTCTCCCCTTTGGCTAAACTGCCCTGTTGCTGGGGGACAGGACCGACTGTCCCTACCCCCTGTGCTGTAAGTGCAGAGACTACGGTCCCATCTGCACAGTTGTGGGGCTTACTGTCTCCCCCTGGTGCGTTAAGCTGCCGCTGGGGAGAGGGGGTAACGAGCTCCTCTCCCATACATACTTCCAGCCGCTGGGGAGGGCGACCGACCGCCTCCGCTCCCAATACAGTGTCCTGCTGCTGGGGAAAGGAGACTGGGCTCTCTATTCCCTGTAGGACACTCTGCCGCTGGGGAACAGGACCGACTGTCTCTGCCCCCTGTAACTCCGTCTGCCGCTGGGGAATGGAGACTCGGCTCCCAATTCCCAAAAAATCATGCTGCTGCTGGGGGGCAGGAACAACTACCTCTGCCCCCTGTAACTCAGCCTGCCGCTGGGGAGGGAGGCCGCTGCTCTCCTCTCCCTGCACTTCACACTGCCGCTGGGGAATGGAGACTGGGCTCCCACTGTCCCGCAACCGTAACTTCCGATGGAGGTCCACCCAACGTGGCAGCTGACAGTCACCTTCTGCCCGGTATAGTAGGGTCTTAGACACTAGACTCCTCACGAACTTCACGTATTTCTCAGCTGGATTGGGTCCGAAGAAGTTCAGCTGCAACCACATCATACGGTCAAATTCCTCCACAGAGTATCTGTACTCCACTGCTGGTTCCATCCTGGTGCTTTTAGGGTCACTGTACTGAGACATGCGTTGCCCTTAAATTGTAAAATCCAAAGAAATGGTGTCTCCTGTAGCTGTCCTTCTGGCTGTAGGAACGATCCCGCTGCTGCCACCAATGTAACGGCACTGTTTCAGCAGACAAGGGGTTAAAATCCGTTCAGGCGATATGTCCCTTTCTGAGAGACAGGCAAAGCTACTGCAGAACACCAAACTCCCGAACTGGATACAAAATAGCACTCCAAACTGGAACCTCGCAAATAGCTGCTAGCAGATGAACAGGAAAAGCGTACAGTCAGCTTACACTCCTGGCAATCAGTCTCTAACAGCATACAGGGAATCCCCCCAATAACGAGACAAGGCTCCGTGTTGAGGGTCAAGCAGTGCTCTGATGTGCTGGCACACCCAGCCTGGTTTTTATTACAGTTTTGCAAATACAGAATAGATACAACACATCCCCACAATGCATCATGGTTTCCTCCTCTCTGTCCCAGAGACAACCAAGGGCAATCCAATTATCTCTCAGGACAAAGGGGAGGTCGCCAATACACATGTGGAGACAACAGGACAGACATCACCATTTAAACACACAATGGGACAATAGAAACACACCCACACAAAATCCTCCCCTCTGCCGATGATGATTATTGAACACAAGGGCGAATATAATTATCAAAGGCAGAGAAATACAGTTTTATAAAACATATCACAGGAACCCCAAAACATGCAATAACCCCATAACCAATATATCCTCGGAACCGGGGGATCTGGGTGAACCACACGTCCAAAATTCACCCACATCCGTTCAGTAGTTTGGAAGATACAGTTACACTGAAAATATACAAGTTATACCGAAAATAGTCACTAATAAATGTGTCCCCTGTTTGGTAGTTTCAAACTACTGAATGATGTCTCTGTGCACCAAATACCGGCAAGATAGCACCGTGTGGAAAAGTCAGAACAGTGTCTGTGAGTTACAATGGCCGCTATCTATTGTTCTCACCATGTGCTTCATCCAAGCAAGTAAGGCAGAGGATGCAATCCAGGGACAGAGGGCTCCGTCCCAAGTGCCTTAAGACCCAATAACTTAAGGGACCATAATCCCAGGGCAGGAGGCTGGCAAACAGCCCCCTCCAAAACACCGTGGCGAGGTTGGTTTCGCCACAATGACATTATGCACAGTTACTGTATATACAGTGACATATATGGAGACTATATAGAGTGATATTATACACTGTTACTTTATATACAGTGACAGTATATACAGAGAGATTTATTGCCAAATAGAAAATAACTAACCCTAAAATGTTCTTAAATTATATAAATGGTAAAGTATCTGAAGGTGTCGGCCTCTACAGAGTGTTGAGGGGGGAGTCGCAGAGAGCGACGAGGAGAAAGCAAAGCTGTAAAATATTTTTTCCTGCAATGTGTTCACTGAGGAAAATAAACTGTCAAATGATATGCAGAATGTAAAAGTAAATTCCCTATTAAAAGTGCCCTGTCTGACCCAGGAAGAAGTACAACAGCGACTTAAAATAGACAAATCACCAGGACCAGATGGCATACACAAGATTCCTACACTGTTCACCTGATTTGGATGTAAATACCTCAGATTACAGCTGACAGTCTGCAGGTAACGCTGACAGTCTGCAGGTAAAGCTGACAGTCTGCAGGTAAAGCTGACAGTCTGCAGGTAAAGCTGACAGTCTGCAGGTAAAGCTGACAGTCTGCAGGTAAAGCTGACAGTCTGCAGTTAAAGCACATCTTGTTCGTTTCATTTCAAATCCATTGTGGTGGTGTATACAGCCAAAAATTTTACATTGTGTCCATGTCCAAATATTTATGGACCTGACTGTATATTACAGCATACATATATGCTACAGAGAACAGTATACTGTGTATATACTACAGAGGACAGTATACTGTGTGTGTGTGTGTATGTATGTGTGTATGTGTGTGTGTGTATATATATATATATATATATATATATATATACACTACAAAGGACAGTATTCTGTATATATACTACAAATGACAGTATACAGCTACAGATGGATTGGGCAGAGAAGTGGCAGATGAGGTTTAACACTGATAAATGTAAGGTTATGCACATGGGAAGGAAAAATACACATCACCCGTACATATTACTTGTCACCAATACCGATGGATGAACATCGGGACGTTTCGCGAAGGCGGGCCCCATTCACTTTAATAGTAGTAGAACCTGAAAAACCTTTTCTATTTTGAACCTGAAAAACCTTCAGGTCATATTTGCAGCCACCAAATACTTAGTAGAAGTACACAAATAGTCCCACAACATGGACAGTGACATACCAGAGGGAGATCAATGGCAAAAATTCCCACAAAAAATGAATTTTAATCAGGGGCCAGTTTTATGCGTCTTAAAGGGAAACTCTCAAAAATGTGCCCTACTGGAGCCTAGAAAAATGTTATATTAGGCCACGGGAGTATGGGGCCCCAAAAATTTGGCATTTTCTGGACAGAAAAGAACAAGCGATTATGTGGCTGGAGGTACATTAGGTGGTCACTGGCTAAAAATGTTACTGCAGGCCAGTACAGGCCCCAAAAATGTGGCATTCACTTGACAGAAAAGGCCTAATTTGCCGCTGTATATACACAAGACAAGGACCATTCTTTGTTCTTTGTGTTTGCGGATATGTGTGGGCTGGCATGAGAAAATTCAATTAAACGTGGTCGGCACAGGTGTTGAATTCCTCCGAGATCCATGCCTCATTTATTTAAAAAAAATTGAGGTAGTCCACACTGTCGTGAGCTAGACGAGTGCACTTATCGGTCACGATCCCCCCCAGCTGCGCTGAAGGTCCTTTCGGACAGGACACTCGAGTAGGGGCAAGCCAAGAGTTCCATGGAAAATTGTGCCAGCTCTGGCCACAGGTCAAGCCTGCACACCCGGTAGTCCAGGGGTGCCTTGCTTCTCAGAGCGTCCACATTGGCCGTTTACCCGATGTAGTTGGACACCTGTCGGTCTAGTTGTTCCCTGAGGCTGGATCCGGAGAGTGGCTGTCGATGGGTTGGCTGCAAGAATGATCTCATATGCGAAGTGACCAACACATTTTCAAACCGCCCACTTCTTGCAGGCACGGTAGGATTGGTACCTGCACCTGTTTCGCTGTGGGTGGAAATTCCTCTGCCAGTTCCCACAACAGCAGAATGCAGCATCTCTCGCAGCAAGGCCTGGAAATGCTACATTCTGCCAGCCCTCTGTGATGCTATGTCTAAGGTCTAAGTACGTTGCCACCCAGTAATGTTCCTTGCCCTTTATGCTTTTTATACGGGGGTCCCTCTTCAAACACTGGAGCATGAAGTCCCCTATTTGCACTAAATTGGAAGTGGTGGAGCGCCCTGGCTCCTACTCATCATCAAGTATAATGTCGTCCTCGTTTTCCTCGCCCCAGCCATGGACAACACCAGGGATCCCGGAAAAGTTTAAAGCCTGCTCTTCTTGGTCCTCCTCCTCCCCCAGTCACCATCCTCCTCTGACTCTTCCTCAGACTCCTGCTGACTTGTCTCAGATGGAGTAGCCCCCCGGGAATTGCGACTTCCTCATCTTCCTGCTCCTGCTTCTCGACGGCTTGATCAATGACACTATGCAATGCACGCTCCAGAAAGAAGGTGTAAGGTACGATGTCACTGATGGCGCCCTGGCTGCGACTGACCAGTTTGGTGATCTCATCAAATGGCCGCAGAAGTCTGCATGCGTCGCGCATGAGCAGCCACTGGTGCGGTGATAAAAAAACCAAGCTCCCCAGAACCTGTCCTGCTGCAGAGTTCGTACAGGTAGTCGTTAACTACACCTTTCTGCTGGAGCAGCCTATCAAGCATATACAAGGTGGAGTTCCAGAGCGTTGGGCTGTCACCAAACAGACATCTGACGGGCAGGTGGTGTCGCTGCTGAATGTCAGCAAGGCGAGCCATGGCCATGTAAGATCTTCTGAAATGGCCAGAGATTTTTCTGGCCTGCCGCAAGACGTCCTAGACCCTGGGGTATTTGGCAACGAATCTCTGCACAACTAAGTTCAAAACGTGTGCCATGCATGGCACGTGTGTCATTTTGCCCCGTTTCATCCCGCTCAGCAGATTGGCACCGTTGTCGCACAACCACTTTACCAACTGTCAAATTGAGCGGGGTTAGCCACCTATTGGCCTGTGAACGCAGTACAGGACCGGTGTGGCTCTTGGCTTCCATGCAAAACAGTCGCAGCACAGCATGGCAATGTCTTACCTGGCATGTCAAATAGGTTCTGGGAAGTTTGGGGGGTGCAGTGGAAGAGGCGGTAGCATGGGAAAAGGAGGAGTCAGCCGAGAAGGAGAGGGAGGATGGAGTAGGAGGAGGAGAAGAGGCAGGCCTGCATGCAATCCGTGGCAGTAACAACAAATCCACACGGTATGTGCTGCAAAAATACGGTCAAGAGGTCATGCCCTGCTCCAGGTTATGGTCGGATGGTCTGCCAGGATCAAGCAACACGTGTAGTAGCTTTTGTTTTGAAGTTGAGTCTGTATCCCGCCCTCGATATCAAGGTGCACTGGGTGGGGTCGGTGTTATGAGTTAAAATTACGCCCATTCCAGTGTCACCTGTGGCGGGTATATAGCTTCTGTCTTGCTTAGAGGAAAGGAGGATTTTCTGTTCCTTCTCAGTAACAAGATAAGTTGGTTTTGTTTTTCTTGTGGTTTCTGTCTAGGCTGTTAGAGAGACGCCTGCCCCCTCCAGTCCTGAGGAAGCAGGCTGTCTCTTTCCCCCTTTCACACATCTTAGGGATTCTAGGGAATCTTCAGCCTAGGCACGGGGACAACGTTTTATTCCTACCTTTAGGGTCTGAACGTGGCATAGAAGTCTAGGGAGAGCTGGTAGGGATTTGTCAGGAGGTGACCTTTATCCCCAGCTTCTTGCCTAGACACTTGTTTGGTTGTCTTCTTTGTATCTTGTATCCTGTCCAGCATGACACTGAACATACTGAATGACCAGGTTATTCCAATCAATGGATTTGTTCATCCCTGATGGCACGGGCATATTCCAAGATGACAATGCCAGGATTCATCGCGCTCAAATTGTGAAAGAGATGTTCAGGGAGCATGAGACATCATTTTCACACATGGATCGGCCACCACAGAGTCCAGACCTTAGCCCCATTGAGAATCTTTGGGATGTGCTGGAGAAGG